>NC_084526.1:35005307-35075307 GCF_024500275.1 Phycodurus eques | reverse complement strand
GGATGTCCCTTAAATGTTACCCAAAAGTCAGAAATGATGTACATTTCAGAATTACACAAGAAGGCACAATCTCCAGACTTGAAACTGGACAAAAGAGTGAAAGGGCTGAAACATAGACCAAACAAAAGACGGCACTGATGGAAGACTGTTGAGTAACAGTAAAATTACTTCACAGTATATTGAAGGCTACAGCGGCATAAATATTTCCTCCTTTGATCATATCCAGGAAGTTTACCTTCTCCTGGAGCGTCACAACTTAATTCTAGCTCAGGCTGTTTGCCAGGAGAGCTTTAGAAGGAGCAGGGCGTTTTGGCGGCATTTTAGGGCATTCTAGAAAGAGCACCAAAATATCCGCAAAGTGTGAATGTTCTGCAGAAAAATTAGCGAGTAGATGACTTTACGAATGGTGATTGTCAAATCGGCGAGGGTTGACTGTGTGTTTTAAACAGTTGGTCTGGGATGCTTACTCTACCTGATTTAAAAGAGCGTAACCTCTGCACTACGCCACTGGCCTTTGTTGCCAATTATTTTGCTCGTTTCGAGTACAGTATGGAAGTTTTCAAACTGCTAGCAAGATTTGAATTTAGCCTCACTCACTCCCTACCCTGCCCCTTCGCATATCTGCCAAAAGAAACGGCCCCAGCGCTCTACGTGTGCCAAACATGCAAAATGGTAGCAGTTTGTTGTATTTTGGGAGAATGTACAATCAATTCAAAATATGAGAGGTGATCATCTTATCTGACAACTCGATGAGAACGCTGACGTTACTGTTCGTTCATACATCGGCGCCAGTGGTAATTTCCAAGCCCAGCCATATGCAGCTGTCCGCGCACAGGACACCACTATTATACATGTTTACCCTTGATTTGAAGTTCAGAGCTGTCCAATTCATTCTTTTTGACTTGTTGCTAACCATAGTTAATCCACCCATTGAATTACAATAGTCTCCTTTTGCGTGAGGCTATGTGTGCAAGTGCAAATGATTGACATACTATTTGGTCACACCTCCTGTCCCTACATTCTCTGATTGGGTATTCTTGTTGCAACATGCCCAGTTATGAAATAAATGACATTAAATTAGAAGCATTATATGGGGCCAGAGTTTTGTTTGATTTGTTGTTCCCAAAAGATCAATTTAATAATATTCTACTGTTATGTCATAAAGACAGTTTTAACATGACTCCCCCCACAAACTGCAAACTCTACCTTTAATGATGGTCACACCGCTAATGTGCCAAATTTCATTCATTATTCCTCCCATTGATGGGGTATATCTGATTTCACTGTTTACACTGCACTAATATTAACAGATATGCAATACGTATCAGATTTTTATTCAGATTTGGGAGAGGTGTGATTCGGTTCTGAAGATTTTCGATTCCATTGTTTTTTTTTTTTTCTGTTAACGTTGCCATGACACATCTGAAAAACTTAAATTGTGTCACTTTATCCATGCAGTTTACAACCCCAATTCCAATGAAGTTGGGATGTTGTGTTAAACATGAATAAAAACAGAATACAATGATTTGCAAATCATGTTCAACCTATATTTAATTGAATACACTACAAAGACAAGATATTTAATGTTCAAACTGATAAACTCGATTGATTTTCGCAAATAATCATTAACTTAGAATTTTATGGCTGCAACACGTTCCAAAAAAGCTGGGACGGGGTCATGTGTACCACTGTGTTACATCATCTTTTCTTTTAACAACATTCAATAAACGTTTGGGAACTGAGGACACTAATTGTTGAAGCTTTGTAGGTGGAATTCTTTCCCATTCTTGCTCGATGTACAGTTTCAGCTGTTCAACAGTCCTGGGTCTCCGTTGTTGTATTTTACGCTTCATAATGCGCCACACATTTTCAATGGGAGACAGGTCTGGACTGCAGGCAGGCCAGTCTAGTACCCGCACTCTTTTACTACGAAGCCACGCTGTTGTAACACGTGCAGAATGTGGTTTGGCATTGTCTTGCTGAAATAAGCAGGGGCGTCCATGAAAAAGATGTTACTTGGATGGCAGCATATGTTTCTCCAAAACCTGTATGTACCTTTCAGCATTAATGGTGCATTCACAGATGTGTAAGTTATCCATGCCATTTGCACTAACACAGCCCCATACCATCACAGAAGCTGGGTTTTGAACTTTGCGTCCATAACAGTCCGGATGGTTCTTTTCCTCTTTGGCCCGGAGGACACGACGTCCACAATTTCCCAAAACAATTTGAAATGTGGACTCGTCGGACCACAGGACACTTTTCCACTTTGCATCAGTCCATCTTAGATTAGCTCGGGCCCAGAGAAGCCGGCGGCGTTTTTGGGTGTTGTTGATAAATGGCTTTTGCTTTGCATAGTAGAGTTTCAAGTTGCACTTACGGATGTAGCGCCGAACTGTATTTACTGAGCCCATGTGGTGATATCCTTTACACATTGATGTCGGTTTTTGATGCAGTGCCGCATGAGGGATCGAAGGGCACGGGCATTCAATGTTGGTTTTTGGCCTGGTTTCCGCTTACATGCAGTGAATTCTCCAGATTCTCTGAACCTTTTGATGATGATATGGACCGTAGATGATGAAATCCCTAAATTCCTTGCAATTGTCCTTAAACTGTTCGACTATTTTCTCACGCACTTGTTCACAAAGAGGTGAACCTCGCCCCATCTTTGCTTGTGAATGACTGAGCAATTCAGGGAAGCTCCTTTTATATCCAGTCATGGCACCCACCTGTTCCCAATTAGCCTGTTCACCTGTGGGATGTTCCAAACAGGTGTTTGATGAGCATCCCTCAACTTTCTCAGTCTTTTTTGCCACCTTTCCCATCTTTTTTGGAACGCGTTGCAGCCATAAAATTCTAAGTTAATGATTTGCTAAAAACAATAAAGTATATCAGTTTGAACTTTAAATGTCTTGTCTTTGTAGTGTATTCAATTAAATATAGGTTGAACATGATTTGCAAATCATTGTATTCTGTTTTTGTTTAACACAACATCCCAACTTCATTGGAATTAGGGTTGTAAATCCAGCCTAATATGTATATTAAAATCACAATTACAGACTGACAAACGGCAGAGAGATGGTGCTTCCGGAGTTGCTTTGGTTTTGTGCTGTCTTCACATATGAGCTCAAGTGAAGTTAACCTCACCAGTTTACTTGCAAGCAAACCAACACCACCTCTTCAAGTAGTCGATCCGCTTGTTTGATACGCAACAGGGTTCAAAACATTGAATGATACCGTTTACACTTAGACAAATCAAATGCACTATCGGAGCTATTGCACTGGAGTTGGCTTAAACTGAATTTAACATGACAGAAGACACCCTTAATTCATCAATATCACACACTTTTCTATAGGAGTAGCAGTCATTCTGGAGACCGGGACAGAGATCGAGAGCGGGAAAGGGAACGCCACAGAGAAGGCTCGCCTCGTAGGGAAAGTGCTGGAACATCTAGAAGGCATAGAGAACGCTCTTGGAGTCGAGAGAGGGACAGGGAGCGTTCACGGGACAAGCACAGAGATTACAGAGAACGCTATCGCTGACTTGGTAAGATTTGTATCCAGCACATCCTCATGAGCCACTATCACACTTGGACCGCCAACAAAACCAATATTGACCAACTGATACACCGCCTGTAGATTTACTCTGTGTGGTCGACTGATGATGATTCTGCCACAAGAACAATTGAATTTAATTTTGATGTGTCATTGTCAATTGAAATTGCAGCGTAATGCCACCAAGGATTACCTTTGTATAATGCATTCAGAAAGTACTTGGACCCTTCAGTTTTCACGTCTTTATGCTTCAGTCATTTAATTTTCTTACAAAAATCTGAACACTGTATTCAATATATAAAAAAAGAAAAAGCAGAGTAAAAATGTTTGCTTTTATACAGAAACTTGAATTGAAATGTCATTTATTTAGTTCCTTTGCTTTGACTTGAAATTTAACTCTGGTCCATCTACCTCTTGGTCATCTTGGAAATGTTTGTACACTTTCATTAGACTCCACCTTTGGAGAGAAAAAAAAAAAAAAAGACGTGCTTTGCCTGTCTATACAGGGCCTTACAGCTGACAAAGTACATCACACCAAAAAACACATGGTTAAAGCAACTATTTGAAGAGCAGTCCTGTCTTAAATTTCTTCAGTTCCTTCTGGGTTTGTCTTTGAACTACGTTTGTCAGTTCTAAAGCCTTCTATCGTGCCTTTGAGAATCAAATTCATCAAGCGATGGAAGAACCTGAGTTAAGTTTCATACATTAGAAAATGGGGAGTGTAAAACAGCGTTTTGAGCATACTGTGAAACAAATTGGAAGGTTGTGGAATACTTCACACTCATTCTTTTGCAAAATGAAGTTTCTTTTTGTCCTTTTTTTTTAAATAAAGTATGCTTGTTTCCTTTTAGACTCGTTAACATGCACAAAGGATACAGCCTTTTGTTTCAACACAACCTTGTGAAAAGACAAATGTTATCTCCAGATGTCTGTAATTGTTTCTTCATTCTGCTCTTGGGGGGACTTTGAATTGTTTCAAGAAAATACTGTTGTGTATAGTTATTCAAATTAGAATCCTTGCATGTGCAAGCCACCTCTAATTGTATTTGTCATTGTTGTCTTTTGTAATATAAAACAATCCCCCAAATACCCGACTGTGTGTTATTTTTGTTAGGCTTTTAAGATTTTTCTTGTTTTCCCCCCAACTTTACCAAGTTTTCTAGGGGTGCGTATCCCGATAAATGTACAAGATCGTGAAAATCTATTACAATTGTTTATAGTCATTTCTGATGTCAAACATTCTTTACCGTAAATTAAAAATGGTAAAAAAAAAAATCTGTAAATTGAAAACAGTAATAGAAGTTTAAGCTCCAAACTATCCATCCATTTTCCAAACCGCTTATCCTCACTAGGGTCGTGGGCATGCTGGAACCTATCCCAGCTGACTCTGGGCAAGAGGTGGGGTACACCCTGCACTGGTCGCCAGCCAATCGCAGGGCATCCCAACTAACCAAACACGCAAATTCATACACAAGCCAGCTGTAAGAAAATTAACTCCAGCCCAACAATTCTTGGTGAGAAATGTAAGCATGTCAACATTAAAAGCAGCTTAGTAACAGTCAATCCAGAGGTTAAAAATTGTGAAGGTATTAAAACTTTGCCCTTTAGTTTTCACCAGAGTTGAAGATTTAGCAAAATTCAAAACAAACTGATTTTTTCAGTTCAAAATGTTTGTACAATGTATATTTATAATTATCTATCTGTGATGCCCCATCCATTTCAGAAGTGAATGATTGCAAGTTCACTGATGGTTACCAAAAGACATACAACACAGAAAAGCCAATGTGACATTTAACAGCTTTATTTTAAAATTCAAACGTAATGTCAAAAAGCAACATCATTGTTCTTTTACATCAAAATAGACAAAAGGAAGCCTAACAAAGTACAGAATATTGTGAAAGGAGGCAAGTTGCAATTACTTTTCCAGGGGGGCATAATTCAACAACTTTTCAATAAGATCCACATGTGACAGGAGCATCCTTCGACAGCAGTATCTCTTCAGGCCCAAGGCATCAAGTGCATCACTGAATAGGTGAGAGGAAATGGTTAGATTTAAGTCAATAACATACTCCTAACGAAGTAGGCCGTCAGTATCACTATCAGGCTATCACAGAGTTTACCGTACAAACAATTTGACTAATTCAAGACTGACCTGTACATAGTGGATACTTAAGAAAAAAGTTTTTTTTAAAAAACAACCTCATTAGGATTTTACATAAGGGATACGTAGTAAGAAAATAAAGTAGTTTTAATAACAACCTCATTAGGATCTTTCTTACCCCTCAGTGTACTCTGCCTGGAGGAGGCCAAGATACATCTCCCACTTGTTACCCACAATCTTTCCGCACGTGAAGCACCGCACTGGGATGATCATTTTCAAGACACCTAGGGACATGCACATCTACCTCAATTCAAGACTTCAAAAACAGGACTACATGGGAAAGGTACACACTGGACACTTGATTAGGTATGCACAACCTAAGATCCAGTATAAGATCAGTGCATCAAGGATTCTGCCTGAAAAGATGATCGTTAAGCTTGACCCTGTGAGTTTAGTATTAAATTAACTACTTTTATTTGTTGTTGTAGCCTAGGTTGTGATTATCTTTGCTTCAAACTACTGCATCGTTTGGAGAGGTGTTTGTAATATGTTAATGGCCTGCACTTATATAGCCATGGTCATATTAAGCAACGAGGGGCATTGTAAAATAAAAAAAATGTTAAATTAATCTCATTCACAGCCTCACAACACAGGGTGTAAAAAATAATAATAAAGTCTCTTTGCAATATACCTCCCCACTTTAAAGTTTGGTAACCTGTAATGGTGTATTATTCATTCATTCATTCAGAGTCGTCATTTTTTTTTGTAAATGTAAAGATAATTTAACGGACTGACCACGTATATATTTAGCATGCATCTCGAAGCGCCAATGAGTCACTTATGTCTTCATAAAAGGCGCTTGTCCTGTTTCGATGTTTAGCGACGTCAAAAAAAAATATTTTTATACTATCGACTATATAAAAACGTAAATGTTCACCTATTTACGAACGGTTACTGGGCAGAGTTTAGCCCATGTTAAGCTAACAACAAATGCCCGTTGGAGCATTCTGTGCTTCAAGAACACCAGTAAACGCCTTGTTTATCTCACCCTCGGTGGTCCAGTTGCAGTATGACCAACAAAGAAAAATAGTAACCGAAGAGCTCCACTTCTTAGATGGCAGAATAATACTAAATTCCTTTCACTAAAAAAATCCGGCGTGACGATTCCAAATAAAAGGAGACAACTTCCGGTCTTCTTCTTCTTCTTCCTATTTTACGGCGGTTGTAACATCAGCTAACGTGCACTACCGCCATCTACTGTTACAAAGTGTAACAGTAGTTACAAAAGAAATTATAAATAAATACAAAGGAACATAACTATCTATTCAATGATGCACATCCTAATAATAATTGTCTTCATGTTCTTTTCCTAACTCATGCTCTCTTCTTTCACTTCCTTTCAATCTCTTATTCAAACTACTATCTACCCATCCATCTTACCTCTTGACTACTCGTCTGTTGGTGAAGTTCATACCTTCCCTCCTCCCATTTCAAGCCCTCCATACCTAGGTGATGTACTGCTGCTATCACTATCGCACGATTTCTTTCTGTTTTCGATTTTATCTCAGCTGTTGCATTTATTACTCCTTCCACAAAAGTCACTTTTTCTTTTTCACGCACGCCGCCTCACTTTGCTGTCCCTTTCCTGCCATTTCCTTCTGATTACATTCTCCCCCCTCATCTTTACTGCTTCTGCATCAGACGTTTTCCCTTTCCTCCTTATATGCTTTACATCAACTGCTTTTTTTCTTCTTCCCACATCCCCAATATGCTGCTCTATGATCCGTAGGTTAACAGTTGGTAAAATGTATTTATTATTTTGCTAAAGTATTTGTTTAACAATTTATCAAAGCTTGCAATTATTCTCAATATACATTTAAAAAATACATAATAATAATAGACAAAACAACAAATCAATGGGTAAATAACCCAAAATAGATAATAACATGCCAAGGGTCACGACTCACAAGTAGAAATTGAATTAAGTAACACTGACGACAATGGGGCGGACAGTGGGCGACACATCTGCCTCACAGTTCTGGTGACCCGGGTTCAAATCCGGCCTCGCCTGTGTGGAGTTTGCGGGTTCTCCCCGTGCCTGCGTGGGGTTTCTCCGGGCACTCTGGTTTCCTCCCACATCCCCAAAACATGCATGGTAGGTTAACTGAAGACTCTAAATAGCCCGTAGATGTGAATGTGAGTGCAAATGGTTGTTTGTTGATATATGCACTGCGATTGGCCGGCGACCGGTTCAGGGTGTACCTCGCCTCTCGCCCGGAGATAGCTGGTATAGGCTCCAGCACGCCCGCGACCCACGTAAGGAGAAGCGCTACAGAAAATGCAACATTTGCATTAACTGTGGACTCAGAGAAAACAAATACCCGTTTGGAGTTGGTTCACTGCCTTTAATAAAGGTCGCATCACAACCACATTCTGTGTATACACTGGGGGGAGAGTACCCAATACTTTGTTATATATAAAAAATATATCATAACCATCATTATAATTATAGTCACCATAAATGCATACTTTCTATCTCCTCTAACATCATTTTCATTTTATTAAACATCACATTTGACCGTCACTAGTGTTATTATTACACCATTATTTATGTGAAATAACTTGCTACAGCACAACATAAGGTGCTAACTGAGGAATCCTATCTGAATTATTGCATTTATACGCTGCTGTTATTGAGTTATTAAAAGAATACTTTTTAATTTTTTTTTTTTGGTACACTAATTTGTACAATGTCGGGTGAAGTTACTTCTAGTTTTGGCATTGTGTTGTTTGGATGTGTTAGGGGTGTAGAATGCATCAATGTACACACATACAGCATTTATGATGACAAATATGTTGCAAACATATTCACTTGCAAAGTGGTGGTGTTGTTTGGTTTTTTTGTGTTTTTTTTACATGCGAGGGTGCAATGTGTGCAGACATAAAATAATGACTGCTTGACTAATCCACTTCCATTACATTAGCACTCTAAATGGGCCTATCTATACTTAGTTATTAATAAGGTATTGAAAACAAAGAGTTGTTCTTGATGGAATACAGAGGGAGCAAAGCACAGCGGAATAAAGCCCGATTCAACTGCAGCTACTGAACTTGATACCGAACCACTAATGACTGGTCTGCCAGTCTACAACAAAGTATTTACGGTAACAGTGAACATATTGATGCAGAACCTTTGCAGATGTTGTGTTATACATGAAAGGCTATTGATTTGTGACATCATTTGACAATAACACAAAAAAAATAAAAATAACAATAATAATAAATCTGTCTTATTCTACATCAAGAAATAACTCTGCAATACTAGGTTGCCGTTTTCGCGCAGTAACGCAAATATTCCCGCACAGGCCATTTGTAAACCGCAGCATGTTGAATCCTTTAGTATTTGGTCTAATGATCATTTAACATTACATTTTTCCATGTCTGCTCTTTGATTACAAAAAAAAAAGTCAAATAAATCCTAGAATCTGTGATAGTTAAATTATATTATTTTTCAGTCCAGGAGTAAAATTTTCTGGAGCTCTTTGTAAATTGAACATAGGTCATTTACAATGTAAATATTGTGGGTTTGTGTCAACATTTGAGCAAATAATATAAAGCAGATATGAAAGCTACCCTAGAGAGTTTTTTCTTATACGCTCTGTGTCGTTTCAACAGATTGTAAATTCAAATATCATGCATATACTGTTTGTAATAAAACTTATTTTGAGTTGTTTAAGTTTGCTTACCAAAAAAAAAAAACTCCCCATTTTCAATATCAACCGTAATTATTTGTGAACCAATCTTACATGGAGCAAATTTTTGAGATTGTGAGTTTAATTTCTCCTTGCGAGTAGCATCGCCCCCAGCAAAATGGCTCCAACTGCGATAACAGCCCCACCAATGAGGAAAGGTTTCAGGCGCTCCAGAGAGTCTGTGCAGCCGGCCGCGGCCCCGTCACCTACGTCGCCTTCTGCTGCCCCATCCTGGGCAGGAGGAATCTCTGGCTCTGGCGTTGTAGGGGCAGCTTCAGCTTTACGTGGGGCTGCTGGCTCCTTTTTCTCTGCTTTTGATAGCCCTTTGGGCAAGGGAGCCGACTTGGCCTTGGCTTCCATGGACTCTGGGACGGAGGTGCGGTCTCGTCGGGCGGAGGCTTTGTAAGGTCAGCTCTGTGCTGCTTCACTAAGGAAATAATAGCCAACAGACACAGGTAGATAATCCCCCTGAATATGGGCTCGGATTTCACATGGTGTCTGCTGAATGATGGGACCCAGCAATATGAAAAAAGCCTTTGAAAGCAGAATTAGCAGCTGTGCCAGGAGGGCCTTAAATATGACCTTGAAGAACCATGCCAGTGCACGACGAGGCTGAATACGTTGTTCGTATTTTGTTTAAGGCATATGTGACATAATCCACTATTGCCTTTTCAAATCCAGTTTGCTTGATATTAGCGAGTACTACTGCAGCTCTGCAGAGACTATTCCTCGTCTCTGGCGGAGTATTTATTTGTTCGAGTATGTTCCAATCCAATCTAGGTACAATGCAGTGCAGATTTCTGCATTTCTTATCTGTCAAAACTCCATGAGTCATGGGGCCTATACAGTAAACGGAGGACAAGATGGAGGTGAACAAATATGCACTACATGACTGCTGGGGTATCCGTAAAAGTTACAAAGAGCCAACGGAACAAACCAAATGAACAACGCTTGCATTCGTCAATGCAGAATGGACACATTTTTACAAAAATACACGTGAATAAATGCTGCTGTCTGATGAGTGACAAAATGCACATACGTACCTCCCCAGCAGCTTCCCAGCAAAATCACTAGAACGAAGAACGATGGAAGGTGCACAGCAGTCACCGGGTTTCACAATGCCCTTAACATAGGAAAATGAGATGACGCAGAGATGGAAGGCACTGACGGCAGGAGGGAGGAGAATGGAAGAGAGACCGGGATGTACCATCTGCCGCACAAGATAAGGGGGAGTCTTTTCTTTCATTTGATCCTCTTTTTTGGGTTGTGTCACAATTTCTGAATGCAGTCAGGGTTAATTCAATTATGCAAGGGCCAATATTTACCTGCAGACAAAATACATTCTTATACATAATGAGTGGATTCCATATTTCCTTAACACTGAATATACTGTTTCAAAAACACTGTATGACAATACTTGAAGTTGGTCATTCCGATTATAGACACCATAAAAACGATTCTTAGATTAGAAGCCCATTTAAACACTCTCACGTGAAAGACGAATATAGAAGAAATGCCTTTAATATGATAAGATTTTTTCTCATGAACAAAAAAGAAAAAAGAAAAAAAAGGTTTCATCCAATTAAAATGGTTGGAATTAATTCAATAAGCCAATTAAATGCAGACTATAAAATGACAAACACTGTGATTTGACCGCGGCTCCTCACAAGGAAAATCGGGTTTTCGATTCAGCGCAACATGCTTGTCTTGGACCACAAAAAACGATCATTGTAGTCACCAAGTGGTGGACATCAAGCTTACAAGACAAATGTTGCTTTGTTTTAAGAGCCCAATAAATTGCGTTTGTTTTGTTGTGTTTATTTGATGACTTTGACACCGGAAAGGATCCACGCCCAGTGTACGTCTCATCGAAGAAGAGTTATTCACGTCAAGAGAGTGTCCGGTTGCGTTTCTGTTTGACACAAGGTCCCCTATTTTCAATGAATGTTGTTGTGCATTACTGCAATAGAATATCCCCACTGATTTAGCTTCCGAACCAAGTAGATGTAATGTGTTTTTTGGTTAGAATTTTGCGTTCAATGACACAACAACACGGCCAATGGGCAAATAGCAAAGTTTGACCATTTATTGGGCGTGAATGCCAAGCGTTCTCTCGCCCGGGCTGTGTGGTCTTCGAAGCAGTAGCAGACTTCTTGCTCTTCGCAAGCCACCGTTGGCGCTCTGCAGCCTCTGCAATATCTCGCGAGTTCCTTCCGTCGAAGAACGGAGGCAAGTATGCGCGGTCCAACCGCGGAAGGGCCGTCGCAGTTCAGTGTCGATATGTACCCGCTCGTCGCGGAGTTGCCTCCGTTTAGCCCGGTGTCGTTGGTTCGGGGCTTGCCCGGGAGCACACGCCACTGATGGCAACGTGACACGGGCTCATCCTTCCGTGGAGTTGCATTTTCTTCTCGACCATTCCTAGCTGGGCTGGAGGAGCACAGAAAAGGAGCTGCCGCAGCCGAAGACGGCTCGCGTCGAGGCCGATGACTTGACGTTCCGGGACCGTTCAAGCGTCGGCTCGCATGACAGCTGCTCGCTTGTCATAAGACATTTCAGTGAGGCGTTTACGTACTTTCCCCCTCCAGCATCTTTGCCAATTTGAGCCGGCGTCGGGAAGAAGCGGTCCGACGAGGCTTGTCTCCATTCGGCGGGCGATATGGGCGAGCAAGCGGAACCGATGCAGTGGTTCGTGGAAAGGCGTCGTCCAAATTCAGGTGTGAAACACACACTTCGATATATTTTCTGTCTGCACACTCTGGGCTTTCACTTGGACACGCCCAATTTTGATTTTATTTTATTTTATTAATATACATTTTTTTTTTCGTGTTGTTTTTGGACACATTGGTAGGCCACATCACACCGAGCTATGAGGCCCGCAGGATGCTCTCATTAGAACTGCAACGCTGTCGCTTCAGCTCATACACACGTGTTGGTCGGATGCTGACACACACGCGCACGCACGAAGAGATCGCAGAACAGTGATTCGCTTTTTGGGCCGAATGCGTTTCCAAAACGCCTGAGGTCTTCTCCTCTATTACACGCATTGCAGACATTTCATAATTCAAACAGCCAAAAAGAGCCGGAGATGACACGCTGTGGAGAATGTGACAGCTGTCTCTCCAAAGTGTCACACTTTGGGACACTAGTGTTCATTGTGTGCCACAAAGAAGAGCAATTCGGGAAAGAATGAGGGGCAACTGTGAATGGTCATTGTTTCACATTAAGTGGTTTGTATCTGCAGGCAGGTTTATGCCCATTTAGTAATTATGTTTGTAATGAGCACAAATTCACAGTGAATTGACTTATTTCTGCTGGCTGTTTTTTGTTTTGCGTAGATTTGTCTAACAAGCTTCCGAATTCGATTGTCAACTACAGACAGGATGAAAAACACTTAAATGTTACATTCACATCCATAAATTTAAAAAACGTGCTTCATATTAGTCATTGGAGAATTCAGTAGCCAACAAAACAAAAACACCTCCAGGAGGATTGTTTCAACATCAGATGAGAAGAATGAGATTCTTTTTGGATGAAAATGTATATGGTTTGTCAAATAAACTGTTGTGCTATTATAATCGAGGGTTGACCTTTTCAAATACACGCTTTAAACACATGAAGCGGTATCAACTGTTTAGCATATTGATGTCCTGAAGCGAATCCCTGTCATTTAATTCAGACTCAACAGTGTGTGCGCAGTGGTATCGATACATAGGCTTCAATCATTGAGGAAACTGGCCATCCCCAGGGTGACTTTGCAAATTAGACGGTCTCTGTTTGGGGGGAAAACAGTGCATATTTGAGAAAGTCACAACCTATTTTTGATGCCCTGATGCAATTGTTTGCTCTTCTCCATCTTTTTGACTTATAAAAAGAGTAATCCATACACAGTGGTGCGAAAGTGTTTGTACCATTCCTGATTTCTTTTTTTTTTTTTTTTTTTGCATGTTTGTCACACTTAAATGTTTCCCATAATCAAACAAATTTAAATATAAGTGCAAGACAACACAAGTTGTAGACAATTTCGTTTGATCTCATGAGGTCTCTCTTTTGAGGATCTTTTGGTGTACTTCACTTTGTCAGGCTGGTCTTATTTAAGTGACATATTGATTGAGAATCAATCAGGCCTGGGTGTGGCTATAATTTGTTTTATTCAGGTTGTATAAACTACAGTTAAATAATATTTTATGTTATATTATTATTATTATTTTATATATATATATATATATATATATATATACGTGTGTGTATATACATACATATATACGTGTGTATGTATGTATATACGTATGTATATATACACGTACGTATGTGTACGTACATATACGTATGTATATATACACGTACGTATGTGTACGTACACATACGTATGTATATATATACACGTACGTATGTATGTGTATATATACACGTACGTATGTATGCATATATATATAGGTATATATAATATATATATATATAATGTGTGTATGTATGTATATACGTATATATGCATGTATGTATATATATAAATATATATACAAACTCCACACAGGCGGGGCCGGGGATTGAACCCGGGTCCTCAGAACTGTGAGCTCTAACCAGTCGGCCACCGTGCCGCGGCTCCCTTTCAATTAAATTGTATTGAACAAATGTCATTAAACATTTGTTAATGATGTTTCATTAACTGAATGCAAAAAAAATAATAATCTGGCTGCAGTCATCTTGTTGACACATTTTTAGTATTTTACCAAATACATAGTTTCACATTGTTTATAGTTGTCTGCTGCAGACTGGTTGGCAGTTAATTTTTGCACCCCAGCACTGGCAAGCATCCATATACACAAACGGGCACATGCAAACGGCTGAAAGACTAGAAAATGAAGAGGAAGGAGGTGAAAAGGATTGAGTGGGTGGCGGTAGGAGAAAAAGATGGAGAAAGAGGCAGAGGGAGAGTAGGAGTGAGTGGCACATGGTTTTCAGTCTAAAAAAAGATGAGCAGTGGTAAACCAAAACCAAAATCTGGCTTTGTTAGATAAGGAAGAGCAAGGCGAGAGGAGAAAATGTCGGTTTCCTCTGCACCGAAAATGGTGCAGATGCGCTCATTTGTTTCCATGCTCACAAATGTCCTCTAAAATATGAATACTGAATGAGTGTGTGGGTGGAAGGAGAAGGAGAGAGCATTAGGATGGGGAAGAGTGAAGAATGGGAGGGAGGACTGGAGAAAGAAGAGGGAGGGTTTCGTTTGGATGGACGGCATGCTGCTGTCTTGTGACGGGCTGTGTCAAGACAGACTGATTAGAAATGGCGGGAGAAAAGCTGTGGATGTGACAAAAGCTGGAGGGACTCTTAAAGCAGTGTAATTCTCACCCAAGCAGAGATGAAAGTGAACATAGAGGATATTGAAATTGGAACTGTTAACCATCATTCCAGCTGAGTGTGTTCTCACCACTCGAGCGACACATTCTATTTTATCTCACTGCATGGATGGAGATGTGACTGTGTGTTCAGGCCCCAGAAAGTCTTTTACATTAGTGAATGATAAAGACAAGGGTCAAGCCTCTTACAACTATATTTTATCGAAAAATGTTGATACGTTCTGATACAGAATGTAGTACAATGCAGGCAGCAGTTTGATTCGTTCTGATTTTAAATAAAATGACAATAGGCCAATCCTCTCCAGGACTCAGACTTAGTCGTGCTCACCATTATTGGCACCTGTTAAGTGTAAGTACTAAATATAGAATTTATCCTGAAGAAAATTAATCAAGTCAAACATTTTTCTATAGAGAGTTTGTTTGATACAAAACAGTAAACGATGAACTATTTTATGGACAGATGAAACAAAAATAGAGCTTTTTAGCAATGCACACAAACAGTATGTTTACTGACGGTGCAATGAAGCCTTTCAGGGAAAGAAAACCCTGCCAACAGTCAAGCATGGGTGGAAGATCCATAATGCTGTGGAGCTGCTTTGATGCATCGGGTACTGGAGGCCTTGACTGTATCACAGGTGTCATTAAATAAGAAAATTATCAACACATTTTAGAGTGAGGCGGCCGACTGGTTAGAGCGTCTGCTTCACAGTTCTGAGGACCGGGGTTCAATCCCCGGCCCCGTCTGTGTGGAGTTTGCATGTTCTCCCAGTGCCTGCGTGGGTTTTCTCTGGGCACTCCCGTTTCCTCCCACATCCCAAAAACATGCATGGTAGGTCAATTGACAACTCTAAATTGCCCGTAGGTGTGAATGCGAGTGCGAATGGTTGTTTGTTTGTATGTGCCCTGCGATTGGCTGGCAACCAGTTCAGGGTGTACCCCGCCTCCTGCCCGATGATAGCTGGGATAGGCTCCATCGCGCCCGCGACCCTCGTGAGGAGAAGCAGCTCAGAAAATGGATGGATGGATGGATTTTAGAGTGAAATGTCTTACCCAGTGTAAGAAAACCTGGTTTGAGGCAAAGATCATGGGTCCTCCAGCAAGACAAAGAACCAAAGCACAAATCCAAAAACACACATAAATGGTTGAAAAGGGAAACAAATGACTTAAAACGGCCAGCATTGAGTCCTGATCTCAAAACCTTTGGGAGAACTGAAATCTGCCATTGGGGGGAAAAGAACCCTGCAAATGTTCAAGAGCTTGAACAAAATGCAAAGGGAGAGCGGGATAAAATTCCACCTGCGAAGTGCAAAAAGCTCAAGAAACGTTTTGAGGCTTTCATCGCCACCAAATGGTGTGCAACCAAATATTAGGAGGGTTGCCACTATTGCAGCATGTTGTTTTCTTTTTTTTTCTTTGAAATTACGATATCTAAGTTGTTCATCCATCATTTTTCTGTACCGCTTATACTCATTTTTCTTGTTAAATTACCTTGGACCTCTAATTAAAATGTCTTGATGATTTAAGTTTGGTTCTGCAAAAACTGAAGGGCTGCCAATAATTTTAAGTATGACGGTACCCATCATGTAACCTTTAAATACTGTACGTGTGTCACACTCTCGTTGTTGGTAGCTAGAAAATTCTAAGATAATAATAAAACAATTAAACATTTCACTCGTGTCGTTCTCCTTTTTTAGTTCAGCTTATCACGAGACCTGCAAAAAATCAAAAAACACCAACAGCGGAGGCAATTTAGGAAAGTGAGATTTGCTGCTTCGTCACTTTGTTTTGTCCTTGTTGTTGCCTCATTTACATATGGGCTCAAAATTCTTGTTCAACCACATTTTCTCTGGAATTTTAGGCTGAATGCCGTGTTGATGTTCAAGTTCTGATCAGCCATTGTATTTCTCGTTCTCAACATGCATCATTACATTTTCTATCCAATTATCATTATTGTATATTTTTTTAAAATACAAATGAGTATATTTCAGCACTTTTTGTTAAAGAGAACTTCAGTGTTCTGACTCAAGTCAAACATGAAGAAAAAAAAAACAGTTTTATTTTAGTGTCCTGTTTGGCCACAATTTAAATTGGAATATAGTTTTTTATGCAGAAAAGAAAAGCCTGCAGTCTTCCTACATTATTTGTATTAGTGGAACAGTAGTGGCATCATTTATCAGGTCTTGGTCAGGTACTTGGTATTTATATTTCCTCAGTTACTGATAACGTTTTTCACCCGTTTGTTTTCTAACCAGTTTCTACAGTCTGTTGAGAGTGTATGTCTGTGCAAGACAAACAAAATGTTTTCTTTGGGCTCGGTTACAGTGGCAAATGAGAGAGGAGAAATGATAGTGAGAAGAACACCTTTTGTGCCGCCGCTTGGCTTGGGGAGGAACACCAGTTGAAAGTCAACTCAGATCAACCTACTGTTTGGCAACTGGGCTGTACTGTTATTTTGACATCATATGAGTAATATCAGTGGCTGCTAAGTTTGATGTTGAGATAATTGTGGTGTTTTAAAATTGTGTACTTAACTGTCTCAACTGTAACGTTTAGTAGATGGCCACAATTTAAACTTGCTTTTACAGGCAAGTAACGTGTACCCTTGCTTTTGCCTTTTGTTTCATTGTACATGACAAAGCTATAATGACAAACTGGGAGCGTTGTTGTTGCATCATTGTTGTATGGCTGCGTGCCAGGCCCTGACCCCTGTACCATGTGACACAACGTGTTGCACAAAGGCGCTGCTCACGTGCACGGACGTCTACGTCTTTTCACAAAATGTATGTATGCTCTTTTTTCATTCAGAAGGACTCAGATGATAGTGAACCTGTTGCACTGAAAGTCAGCGAATGTTAGGTTTAAGATGATTTTTAAAATTGTTTTTTTATTTTTCAATTTTTTTTAATTTCAGGGTACAAGTTTAGCATGGTGTAAATTGTGCAAAACCAGCTTCAGTTCAGGTACAGTAACAGAATACAATTGCTCAAGAGGGCAGTTTAAACTTACTGTAGGTTCCCTTACCACAAACGACTAATTTAATGTACAACTTACAGTAGTACCCTTTTTGTGGTAGTGTGGTGTTCATTGTCCTGCTAAAAGGCACAATGGCAAGATTTCTGAACTCCACTGGCTCTTCAGTGCCAGATCTCTGTCCATTGCTTTGGTCTGGAACAGGCACAGAAAGGGCCTATCTCACTGGCGGAGAATTCATTGGACTGGTGAGACTGATCAGTCGCAGTGACTCCGGGACCCAGGAGACCAAAATATTGCTTGCCCTCTCACCAGGAAGATGTCTGGGAGACGTCTCCAGCCAATGACAACCAATTCAAATTCGTGTGTGTGTTAATATTTATATATGTACTCCAAAAGTATTGGAACGGCAAGGTCAATTCCTTTGTTTTTGTTGCATACTGAAGACATTTGGGTTTCAGATCAAAAGATGAGATATGAGACAAAAGTTCAGAATTCCAGCTTTCATTTCATGGTATTTAAATCCAGATGTGTTAAACAACTCAGGACAGAGCACCTTTTGTATGAAGTCACACACTTTTCAAGAGCAAAAGTATTGGAACAGACATCATTAAATTAACTTAAAGTGAAGAACATTTAATATTTGGTGGCATAACCCTTACTTGCAATAACTGCATCAAGCCTGCAACCCATTGACTTCACCACAAAGTTGCATTCTTCCTTTGAAAATGCCTTTACTGCAGCCTCTTTCAGTTTTTGTTTCCGGTGATTGACTTGGCCAGTCTAAGACCTTCCACTTTTCCCCCCTGATGAAGTCCTTTGTTATGTTGGCAGTGTGTTTTGGGTCATGGTCTTGTTGCATGATGAAGCTTCTCCTGATTAGTTTGGATTAATTTTTCTTTAAATTGCCAGAGAAGGGGGTGTTGCAGCATCCACATCCCACTTTATATACTGTGAGCTTTTCTAGATGCAAATAATGTATTACTGAAATGGTAAAAACATTTCTTCATAACACTGTGGTGAATAAAGACAAGTTTTCCTCCACTTTTTGCTCATGTCAAGGTCTGATTTTTAAGCAACATATCACATTAATGATTCTCAAGTCACTGCTTTAAAATGTTAAGTTTATTACAGATTGCAAAATGTTTTGGTTCTGAATGTGGAGATGGGATTCGGCTGCTGTTCATTGCAGGGCCATATCTATTCTAGCGATAGCCCGATTATCGGACGGGCTGATTATCGGGCCAATATTTGGCGCATATTGGCATTGGCCTTTTATTAACCCAACAGTCGATAATTTAATACTGGGTTATTTTGGCTTTGATCTAGCCGCAACGAGCCTGTCTGTCTGTGAATTCTCTCTCCAGCAATGTTCTGCCAACAGTACCACCTGATTGGTTACCCTTGCACAGCCACCGCATGGGTAACAGCCAATCAGCCTGCAGTAAAAGCCCATGCAATGCATGCACAGTGCTCTCAGTCTCACACACGGGACAGAGAAGAGCAAGAATGTGTGTGCGCGACTGTGTGTGCTTGCGTGTGTGCACGACAGCAAAGCATTCATGTCTATAACTGTAGGGAAATAATGGGTATGTAACTATTTCTGCTGCTACAGGTGGAGCAGGCAGCTGCATATGAACACACAATAATCACAGAAACAACCACAATAGGCAAGGAAGAGAACACTCTTTCTTCCGCAGCTGCGTTGAGACGTTCAGCTCACACTGGTGACCTGCTAGCCAATAGCTGTGTTGAGGATGAGCCACATCTGTACCTCAAGGAGCCAGTGATCTACAGGTGGAAAGGGGACCCACTGCGGTAGGGGATTTGAATGCTGTTTTATTTATTTATTTACTTAAAAACTTTAGGGAACTATTTATGTAAATTTGCCGTTAGTGTTACAAGAGCTGCTCCTGCCCCTGGGAACTCCCTGCACTTGTTTTGTTTTTGAACTTTAAACAAAAATATTTATTATGATTATTTAAAACTAACATTCCAATTATATTGAACTTTTGTAAAAGTTTATTTACTATGAAAAACCTTAGGGAGTTATTTATTTGTTAAAGTTTTCATTTATAATTGGTTAAACATGCTGCCGAGCCTGGTAGCTCCCTGCACTTTTTGTTAGAATTTTAAAACAACGATGCCTATTTTCGAAGATAAAAATAAATAAAATAACGTGTTGCAAATTTGAAAGGCTTTTTAATAAATGTGCTTAAACGCATTTAAATGAAGTGTTGGATTATTTAAAAATTTGATGCCAATATTTTCCTTTTTACCACAACAAATATCGGCTTCAGTTATCAGCCTCCTTGACTACAAATAATCGGTATAGGCCCTGAAAAACACCATATTTGTCTATCACTAATCTACTCTTGTGGTATACAGGGCCACAGGCCACCCCAAAATCTTGAATTCTGAACTATTTGCCTTATCACCTTTAACAGAGAAAGCTGTGAGATAGCAGCAGTTTCTAAAACAAATAGCTGCAATATATAAACAATATATAATTGCTTGATTAATCATTTGTAGCGTATTTAATAAATTAAAGTTGAATAATTTAAACTTTAATTTATTAAAGTTGAAATTTATGCCAGGGGTGACCAAACTTTTTTCTCTGAAAAATGGAAGACTGTGCATTTAGATGCTTTCAGATCTGTTGAAAGGAAATGGTGTTTTGCTGTTTCACACGTCCCTGCTGAGTGCTAAGTGGGTGGTGTTGCAAATCAATGCATTTCTTTCTTTCTTTTTAAGTACTTGAGCAGCACTTTGTGTACAAAGTGCAATCCACAGTCTATATCATGTACATTAGAAGAAGATTTGCATGTGCCAAGCAGACCAGGAGAAGCTCATCCATGCTTTTATTTCTAGTAGGCTTGACTATTATAAGGGTCTTCTGATTGGACTCCCTCAAAAGAGCATTAAACAGCTGCAACTCATTCAGAATGCTGCAGCTCAAGCTCTGAGCAGAACAAAGAGATCAGAACATATTACTCCAATTCTAAAGTCTCTTCACTGGCTCCTAGTCAGCTTTAGAATAGACTTGAAAGTTCTGCTACAGGTCTATAACTCATGGTTTAGGTCCTGAATTCATTCAAGACATGCTAATAGGATATCAGCCCACGCGGGCTCTGAGATCTGCCGATTTAGATCAGATAACGCACAGAGTCCAAAGCAAATGTGATGACGCAGCTTTTAGCTGGCAAATGGAGTAAGTTGCCAAAAGAATTGAAGTCCGCCCCAAGTGTCAATGTCAAGTCCAGGTTAAAAACTTATTTTTTCTCATGCTTTTTAGAACATTTTCACTTATAAATTATCTTTCCTGCACTGTGTGTTGTTTTTAATTTTGTCTTTGTTTTTAAATGTTTTTAAGCTGAATTTTATTGTTCTCTTTTTTTTAAAATGCTTTTGATCATGTAAAGCACATTGAGTTACCTTGTGTATGAAATACACTATATAAAGAAATTTGCTTTGCTTTGCTTATTACACTCTGTTTGAAATCACTGTTTTGGGGGGCAGT
Organism: Phycodurus eques; assembly: GCF_024500275.1. Taxonomy (NCBI): domain Eukaryota; kingdom Metazoa; phylum Chordata; class Actinopteri; order Syngnathiformes; family Syngnathidae; genus Phycodurus; species Phycodurus eques. The sequence goes on along the minus strand of NC_084526.1, from coordinate 35,054,055 downwards.
TCTGTTTCATGCATGTGTAATTAACAACTTTCGTGACCATGACAACCGGGGCGGAGCTAGAGCATGCAACGAAATAGGTGGGGGTGCCGTGTTGATGACTACGCGACAGAGGCTATTTTTCATGACTTTTTCTGACAAACTGGCGAGCTGGCCCTCGATGCCATAAGCATTTTTTCGTTCCATGATGAGTTGGTCGATATGTTTAAAAATATCGGGAGAGTATTATTTTATTAAAACGTTTTGGTCATGTTATTAGATAACTATTGAATCTGATCTGTTTCAGATGTCTGTGGAGCAATTGTGTGCTGTTACAGAATATTGTATTTCTGTATCGTATTGATGGCTTCTGTAAATGCGATGTGATAGAGGCTTAATAGAGAACTGGATTAGTCAGAAGATAACTCATGGCCCATCTACTACATGCACGGCCGCCACTGAATTTAACCCCACCCCCGAAATGAGCACACCCAAAAAGTAAGTGCCTAAAAACAGATTTTATTGCATTTTCAGTCATGGGGTTACTAGAAGCACTTTCAACTAACTTTGTTTGTGTAGAAATAGAAAGTCAATTCGGCATAATATGTCCCCTTTGACCCACTTGTCATCTAACCATAATGCATAAAGCCTTTTGGTTGATTTGTTGTGGATTTTGCTAACCGTAGCTTGGTTTAGATGTATATAGTTTACAGTATATGAGAAGCCTTCTGTCAATCAACCCCCACTGTATATGACGAAGAATGCGAGAGCACACAGGAAGTACACGACACACTTTTTCCCAGTTGAAACATTTAAAAGCTCTGAAATGATTGCATCGACTTCTTAAACACACGACCAAATGTCTTTACCTTGTTTCATAAGAGGATTAATACATTGCAGTGGAATCAATTATTTTCATAGCAGAAAGCACATTCTCTAACAGCTGAATGTGCCATACAAATTGCACTGGACAAAGGTGCAAGTATATCAGCACCGTACCTGACGATGAATTTAGAGTTGGCCCCTTTGATCGGATTGAACTTTTTTTTTTTACACTCCAGTGTGTCTGTGGTTTTAATCATTTAACTAGAGGCACAAATGTTATTTTTTTTCTCTGGTGCCACCAAATTACTTTGATGTGAACTTGGGTTGTTTACAAATCAGTGATGACTCAAATTGGCATTGAAATCCGCCGTAAAAAATGAATGCCGAATCAGAATTTTCGGATTCGTATCACAACAACTTAAAGAATAACTACTAACACCACATTTATTCCCAAAAAATGAACATATTTCATGATTTTTAGCCTTTGTATATGGCTGACGCCATTTTGACTTACTGAGCATGTGCATATGTGGGCTCCATGGCTGCAGTGGGGACGACAATATAGTCAGCAGCCCTCCACCGAGACTCCGATCTCCATGGAATTAGGCGTCCGATAGCCAAACTGCAAGGATATTCATGGCAGCAGCAACCAAAGCCAGAAAGGAACCAATAGGGCTTTTCCACCAACCAACCCAGGAACGTTTGAGTTTCTGGTAGCAAAAGGTTCCTGTAGACCATGTGGTTTGCGTTTCCACCACACCTATTAGTTCAGGGTAGCTATACTAAATGAGGCTATTGACATACTGTAGTGGTCATTACTGACATCTACTGGATCTAAAAAAAAAACATTGCAGGTAACTCAAACCTTCAAGATAATGTCTTATTTTATTTCTTCATCTATGTTTCAAATATCTTTGATACCGTACACCCTCCATCCATCCATCAATTTTCTGAGCCGCTTCTCCTCACTAGGGTCGCGGGCGTGCTGGATCCTATTCCAGCTAACATCGGGCAGGAGGCGGGGTACACCCTGAACTGGTTGCCAGCCAATCGCAGGGCACATACAAACAAACAATCATTCACACTCACATTCACACCTACGGGCAATTTAGAGTCGTCAATTAACCTAGTATGCATGTTTTTGGGATGTGGGAGGAAACCGGAGTGCCCGGAGAAAACCCACGCAGGCACGGGGAGAACATGCAAACTCCACACCGGCGGGGACGGGGATTGAACCCCGGTCCTCAGAACTGTGAGGCAGACGCTCTAACCAGTCATCCACCGTGCCGATACCGTACACCTTTATACTTTATTTATCCAGGTAATGCAATTGAGAACTGATTCTCATTTGCAATGCCAACCTGGCTGCAGACAACCTTTGAGGCAGGGAGTTTTATCAGTTTATATTGATTTTTCCTTTTCTCCTCCAATGTTCACTCAGGCGGTTGCTTTTTTAAATTTGCAAGTTCTCCAGCATTAGAGAACATCCGCTCACATGACTTTTATGGAACTTTTATTCACTCTGTCCTATTATGTAATGTAATATGTAACTTCACACTGCTGTATTTAAAAACTCTATAAGCGCTGACCATGAAGTCATGTATTTTTATTTATTTATTGAACCTTATATCATATACCTTTGAATGCAGCCCTATGTGGGGCACAAGCCAGTGCAAACTGTAGGCTGGTCCCAAGACCGGATAAATGCAGAGGGTTGTGTCAGGAAGGGCATCGGGCTTAAAACTTTGCCAAACAAATATGAGCGTTCATCCAAAGAATTCCATACCAGACCGGCCATGGCCCGGATTAACAACGTCCGCCACCGGTGCCGTCAACCCGCAGGGCACCGTTGGAAATTCAGCTACTAGTCAAAGAAGAAGAGGTGGAAAGCAGGTTCTTCGGCAGAAAGAGAAGAGGAACGCACAGAGCCTAGAACTGAATGTGGGGACTTTGAATGTTGGGACTATGACAGGAATATCTCGGGAGTTGGTTGACATGATGATTAGGAGAAAGGTTGATATAGTGTGTGTCCAGGAGACCAGGTGGAAAGGCAGTAAGGCTAGAAGTTTAGGGGCAGGCTTTAAGTTATTTTACCATGGTGTAGATGGGAAGAGAAATGGAGTCGGGGTTATTTTAAAAGAAGAGTTGGCTAAGAATGTCTTGGAGGTGAAAAGAGTTGATGAATGAGGAAAATGAGAGAGAAGGGAGAGTAGAAGAGGCAAGTGTGGTGGACCAGGAAGTGGCAATGATTAGTAAGGGGGAAGTTAGAAAGGCATTAAAGAGGATGAAAAATAGAAAGGCAGTTGGTCCTGATGATATTCCTGTGGAGGTATGGAAGCATCTAGGAGTGGTGGCTGTGAAGTTTTTGACCAGCCTGTTCAATGGAATTCTAGTGCGTGAGAAGATGCCTGAGGAATGGAGGAAAAGTGTGCTGGTGCCCATTTTTAAGAACAAAGGTGATGTGCAGAGCTGTGGGAACTATAGAGGAATAAAGTTGATGCGCCAGACAATGAAGTTATGGGAAAACGTAGTGGAGGCTAGACTCAGGACAGAAGTGAGTATTTGCGAGCAACAGTATGGTTTCATGCCTAGAAAGAGTACCACAGATGCATTATTTGCCTTGAGGATGTTGATGGAAAAGTACAGAGAAGGTCAGAAGGAGGTACATTGTCTTTGTAGATCTAGAGAAAGCCTATGACAGAGTACCCAAAGAGGAACTGTGGTACTGCATGCGGAAGTCTAGAGTGGCAGAGAAGTATGTTAGAATAATACAGGACATGTACGAGGGCAGCAGAACAGCGGTGAGGTGTGCTGTAGGTGTGACAGACGAATTTAAGGTGGACGTGGGACTCCATCAGGGATCAGCCCTGAGCCCCTTCCTTTTTGCAGTGTGTGATGGATAGGCTGACAGATGAGGTTAGACTGGAATCCCCGTGGACCATGATGTTTGCAGATGACATTGTGATCTGAAAGCAGAGAGCAGCTGGAGGAGCAGTTAGAAAGATGGAGGCATGCACTGGAAAGAAGAGGAATGAAGATTAGCCGAAGTAAAACAGAATATATGTGCAGGAATGAGAGGGGTGGTGGGGGGAGAGTGAGGCTACAGGGAGAAGAGATAGCAAGGGTGGAGGCCTTTAAATACTTTGGGTCAACCGTCCAGAGCAATGGTGAGTGTGGTCAGGAAGTGAAGCAAGTTGGAACGGGTGGCGGAAGGTGTCAGGTGTGTTATGTGACAGAAGAGTCTCTGCTCGGATGAAGGGGAAAGTTTATAAATCAGTGGTGAGGCCAGCCATGATGTACGGATTAGAGACAGTGGCACTGAAGAGACAAAACGAAGCAGAGCTGGAGGTGGCGGAAATGAAGATGTTGAGGTTCGCTCTCGGAGTGACCAGGTTGGATAAAATTAGAAATGAGCTCATCAGAGGGACAGCCAAGGTTCGATGTTTTAGAGACAAAGTTATAGAGAGCAGACTTCGATGACATGTCCAGAGGAGAAATAGTGAGTATATTGGTAGAAGGATGAGCCAGGCAAGAGAGCTAGAGGAAGACCAAAGAGAAGGTTGATGGATATCGTGAGGGAAGACATGATGCCAGTTGGTGTTCGAGAGGACGATGCAGGAGATAGGCTTACATGGAAAAGGATGACGCACTGCGGCGACCACTAAAGGGACAAGCCGAAAGGAAAAGAAGAAGATATATACCTTTGGATGGTGACGTGTTAAATACTTATTTCAGCCGCTGTATTTCCAAAGAAGCTATTGACATGAACATTTCACCAGATGTTGGGAGAAACCCAAGTAATCCATACACACAAAGAAAATAGAACAAATAAGATCAGAAATTAAGTTGGTAGGTTAATTGAAGACGCTAAATTGCCCGTAGGTGTGAGTATGAATGGTTGTTTATGTGCCCTGCGATTGGGTGGCGACCAGTTCAGGTTGTACCCCGCCTCTCGCCCAAAGAAAGCTGGGATAGGCTACAGCACGCCCGTGACCCTAGTGAGGATCAGCGGGATGGTAAATGGATGGGTGGATTGATGAAATTTGTTTAGGCACAAGGAACACTGAATAACTGTGCTATTTAAGGTTGGAACAAGGTAGGGACTGGCACGCTCTTAATGACTGAAAAATCATTGCAACAGAGAGAGCAAAACATTTAATGTCTTTTGCTAAATATTTCTTATCTTTATTTGTACATCTTATATTTTTTGTTTTTTTAAAAAAAGAGGCTGCCTTGCATGTTTTGCATGATGCGGTATTGGACAGGGAGCCAGTGGAATTGCTTCAGGGCTGAGTCATATGGTAAGTCGAGGATGTCCTTGTGATAATATGGGGAGCATAGTTCTGAAGAAGCTGTAGTTTTGGAGTTACTTGTGGGGGAGACCAAACAGAAGAGAGATGCAAAAATCCAAGGCTATGAACAAGGACAGCAACAGTGTCGGAGGCCACGATTGGACGGCAGCGATTGAGGTTTGCAAACTGGGTGATGATGTTTATGTGTGCTTGTAAGGGAGAGTGCTGTTGAGGATGACACCCAGACTCATCACCTGAAGGGAAATTCTGGCTGCATGGACTTGGTATCTATGAATAGAGTTGTAGAAAGTTGGATGAGAGTTCAGAGAAGCAGTCTGTGTGTGTGTGTGTGTGTGTGTGTGTGTGTGTGTGAGAGAGAGAGAGAGAGAGAGAGAGAGAGAGAGAGAAAGAGTGGTAATGGGTTTGCAACGGGTGTCATCTGCTGATCTGTGGCATGAAGTACAGTAAATCGCTGCCCAGTTCAAGGTAGTTTTTTTTTTTATAAATCTTTGACCTCCTATTTTGTCCAGCATTATTTGTCCCCCGCACCAACCCCCTTTCTTCATCATCAGCTGGTTGAGGCTTGGCCTTTTTCTGTTCCTGTAAATTGTGATGAGGCATGTGCTACACTGGAGACTACTGTGAAGTGTCAAATATTCCACTATCTAGGGATATCCACAAAATGTTCCAGACAAAGAAGTTGAACATGTTCTGTTAAACGTAACCAATATAAGTAATAAATGATTTTATTGTCTCTACCTTTAGATAACAGGATCTTGATAAAGCTGCGGTACATCATACTGTATATGTTTTGCACCTACTTTGTGAGTAGGAATGCTGACTTTTAGAAACATTCCAATGCACTTTTCAGACTTTCAATTTTTCTGGGCTGCAGCAATAGTAGCCTGCCAAAAACATCTGGAAATATCAATCCTTAATATCTTTGACACAATCATGCAAGCCTGCACATAATCACTGTTATCCTTGACTTTATTTTCGTTTTCCCACAGGGCAGTGATGCCTGGCATGGTGATGTTTCGGCGGCGCTGGTCAGTCGGCAGTGATGACCTGGTGCTGCCTGCCCTCTTTCTGTTTCTGTTACACTGCATCTGGTGAGCCTTCTTTCGGTCACAGAGCTATTCATTTTTCATCCGAGTTATTTTTGTGTTTCTCCTTACTACATGTTTCATGATTTCACTGTGGTGCCATGTTCAGGTTGGTAGTTCTGTCCGTGGTTCTGTTCGGCCTTCCCTATGGCTCTGACCAGTCCTGTTCTATAACACTGGTTGACCATGGTCGAGGGTACCTGGGCATCTTGGTTAGCTGCCTTATCTGCGAGAGTGCCATCATGTGGTTAAGTATGAGAGGCAGCATCCTGTACACACAGCCGAGGGAAGCTGTGCAGTACGTCATCTATATCCGACTAGGTAAGCTTCCTCCCTTTCAAGCAAGGATTATTATTATTTTACATTCTACTGTGTGGTTCTGTGGTATCGTTTTAAATTTAAGGAAAATAAACTTCCCATGGGCTCACCACCTGTGGCAGGGGCCATTGGGGTCGGGTGCAGTTGGAGCTGGGCGGTGGCCGAAGGCGGGAACCTTGGCGATCCGATCCCCGGCTACAGAAGCAGGCTTTAGGGACGTGGAATGTCACCTCTCTGGCAGGGAAGGAGCCCGAGCTGGTGTGTGAGGTCGAGAAGTTCCGACTAGATATCGTCGGACTCGCCTCCACACACAGCTTGGGCTCTAGTACCAGTCCTCTCGAGAGGGGTCGGACTCTCTTCCATTCTGGAGTCGCCCACGGTGAGAGGCGCCGAGCAGGTGTGGCAATACTTATTGCCCCCCGGCTTGGTGCCTGTATGTTGGGGTCCCCCCCGGTGGACGAGAGGGTAGCCTCCCTCCACCTTCGGGTGTGGGGACGGGTCCTGACTGCTGTTTGTGCCTATGCACCAAACAGCAGTTCTGAGTACCCACCCTTTTTGGTGTCCTTGGAGGGGGTGCTGGAGAGCGCTCCCGCTAGGGACTCCATCGTTCTGCTGGGGGACTTCAATACTCACGTGGGCAATGACAGTGAGACCTGGAAGGGCGTGATTGGGAGGAACGCCCCCCGCCCCCGAGCGGTGTTCTGTTATTGGACTTCTGTGCTCATCACGGATTGTCCATAACGAACACCATGTTCAAGCATAAGGGTGTCCACATGTGCACATGGCACCAGGACACCCTAGGTCACAGTTCGATGATCGACTTTGTGGTCGTGTCATCAACTTGCGGCCGCATGTCTTGGACACTCGGGTGAAGAGAGGGGCGGAGCTGTCAACTGATCACCACCTGGTGGTGAGTTGGCTCCGATGGTGGGTGAAGATGCCGGTCCGACGTGGCAGGCCCAAACATATTGTGAGGGTCTGCTGGGTCTGGCAGAAGGAGTTTCAACTTGCACCTCCGACAGAACTTTGCTCATGTTCCGGGGGAGGCGGGCGACATCGAGTCCGAGTGGGTCATGTTCCGCGCTTCCATTGCTGAGGCGGCCTACCGGAGCTGTGGCCGTAAGGTGGTCAGTGCCTGTCGTAGCGGCAATCCCCGAACCCGTTGGTGGACACCAACGGTGAGGGATTCCGTCAAGCTGAAGAAGGAGTCCTATCGGGCCTTTTTGGCCTTTGGGACTCCTGAGGCAGCTGATTGGTACCGGCTGGCCAAGCGGAATGCAGCTCTTGTGGTCGCTGAAGCAAAAACTCTGGTATGGGAGGAGTTCGGTGAGGCCATGGAGAGAGACTTCCGGACGGCTTCGAGGAAATTCTGGTCCACCATACGGCGTCTCAGGAGAGGAAAGCAGTGCACCACCAACACTGTGTATAGTGGGGATGGGGCGCTGCTGACCTCGACTTGGGACGCTGTGCGTCGGTGGGGAGAATACTTCGAAGACCTCCTCAATTCCACCGACACGCCTTCCCATGAGGAAGCAGAGTGTGGGTTTTCTGAGGTGGGGTCTCCTATCTCTGGGTTTGAGGTCACTGAGGTAGTTAAAAATCTCCTCGGTGGCAGGGCCCCGGGGGTGGATGAGATTCGCCCGGAGTTCCTAAAGGCTCTGGATGTTGTGGGGCTGTCCTGGTTGACACGCCTCTCCAACATCGCGTGGACATGGGGGACAGTACCTCTGGATTGGCAGACTGGGGTGGTGGTCCCCCTTTTTAAGAAGGGGGACCGGAGGTTGTGTTCCAACTACAGGGGGATCACACTCCTCAGCCTCCCTGGTAAGGTTCATTCAGGGGTGCTGGAGAGGATGGTCCATCGGGACGTTGAATCCCAGATTCAGAAGGAGCAGTGTGGTTTTTGTCCTGGCCGTGGAACAGTGGACCAGCTCTACACCCTCGGCAGGGTCTTCGAGGGTGTATGGGAGTTCGCCCAACCAGTCTACATGTCTTTTGTGGACCTGGAGAACGTGTTCGACCGTGTCCCTCGGGGAGTCCTGTGGAAGGTGCTTCGGGAGTATGGGGTACCGAACCCCCTGATACGGGGTGTTCGGTCCCTGTACGACCGGAGTCAGAGTTTGGTCCGCATATCCGGCAGTAGGTTGGACCCGTTCCCGGTGAGGGTAGGACTCCGCCAAGGCTGCCCTTTGTCACCGATTCTGTTCATAACTTTTATGGACAGAATTTCTAGGCGCAGCCGAGGCGTAGAGGGGTCCGGTTTGGTGGCCTCAGTATTGCATCTCTGCTTTTTGCAGATGATGTGGCTCTGTTGGCTTCATCAAGCCGTGACCTCCAACTCTCCCTGGAGCACTTCGCAGCAGAGTGTGAAGCAGCTGGGATGAGAATCAGCACTTCCAAATCTGAGACCATGGTCCTCAGTCGGGTGGCATGCCCTCTCCAGGTCGGGGATGAGATCCTGCCCCAAGTGGAGGAGTTTAATTATCTCTGGGTCTTGTTCATGAGTGAGGGAAGAATGGAACGCGAGATTGACAGGCAGATCGGTGCAGCGTCTGCAGTGATGCGGACTTTGTGTCGGTCCGTTGTGGTAAAGAAGGCGCTAAGCCGAAAGGCGAAGCTCTCAATTTACCGGTCGATCTACGTTCCTACCCTCACCTACGATCTTGTTCTTTCGGTCACGACCCACAGCTAGTGACTGAAAGAACAAGATCCCGGATACAGGGAGGAGACCCCGGGGACGACCCAGTACACGCTAGAGAGACTACGTCCTTCGGCTGGCCTGGGAACGCCTCGGGATCCCCCCGGAAGAGCTGGATGAAGTGGCTGGGGAGAGGGAAGTCTGGGCGTCCCTGGTAAAGCTACTGCCCCCGCGACCCGACCCGGATAAGGGGTAGAAAATGGTTGGATGGATGGATGAAAAATGATTAAAAGAAATATTTTTATTGATTTTGCTGATATTGATGTTTCTCCTCAACCTTTTTTCTCTCCCCAGCCATTCTCCTGGTAGAGCTTGTTTATGCAGTAGTGGGAATTGCCTGGCTTGTTCAGTATTACCAGCCATGCTCTGATGTCACTGCCAAAAACCTAGCTTTGGGTGAGTCAAACACAGGCTTTAGGTAGATCGCTTATGAGAATGTTAAAAATGCTATCCTAATATTCCACTGGCATAAATTATATTCAAAGTCGTTCGTCATCTCCAGCAGCCAATGAATTTTTTTTTGTATGCAGAATATAGTTGACAGTTTGGGGGGGTTTTCAACACTCTTTATGAACCTGAGGAAAACATTTTATAATGACATTCAATCAGAACAAATTATTGATTTTATTTTTTGTGTGAAGAGCTGTTGAAAGTTACTTTACCAACTTATCCACTGGGACTAGGTAACGCAACTACATTTGATTTGTGCAGAAACATGCGTATTTAAATGATGACAATTCATGCAATGGCTGGTGGGATTCATTGTGCTCATCCACAGTCAAGCATTCCAAGTCTGGTTTCAAATATATGTTTTTATATTGTGTTTTAGGGATTGTTGCATGCAACTGGCTTGTGATATTGAGCGTCTGCATTACGCTTATGTGCACTTTTGATCCTACCGGGCGGACATTTGTCAAACTGAAAGCAACACGCCGGCGTCAACGAAACCTTACAACATACACACTAAGGTACTAACAAACCTGCCATTTTTTGACACACATAAGAAAATCCACACTCCCGTTGTCATTTGTTTTTACCCTGGTTAACTATTTTTTCCCCCACCTTTAGACACAGACTTGAGGAAGGCCAGGCCAGCAGCTGGAGCAGGAGACTAAAATTCTTCATGTGCTGCACAAGAGCCCAGGACACACAATCAGTGAGCCACATGAATTCACTTGACTGAAATAGAACTTCTTTTGGGATATACAGTATACAGGGATTCCTGAGTTCATCAAGGTACCGCCATACAGTACGATGTGTTAGCCAATATGAAGCAAACTTTTTCCCCCAAGATTTAACCCCTGTGGGTTAAACAAAGATGCGGCTTATTCTCAGATTTTTCTGGATGCAAGGGGTGTCACGGTCTCGTCTTTTCTTAGCTTCTCTTCTACTCACCCAAATCGTGTTCACTGTTCATGAATGTTTCGACGAGCTCCATATTGAATTGGTAACTGTTCATACTTTTATATCCAGTCCGGATGTGCTCTGCTCAAGCGCCCAGTCATCAGGCTAAGTAATTATTTTTGCTATGCATATTTTGTTGCAGCATTTTTGCTTCTGTGTTTTTGTATTTGGTCATATTTGTTGGTATTCTCCCTTCCCTGAACATGCAGTGTTCAGTTCCACAGATGGCTAACAGTTCTCCAAATGAGAGCCAAAGTGTTTCTGCTTAAATATGTTTATTTGTCATAATTGTTCGGACTTTCAACTAGGGCTGTCACTATCGACTCCTTTTAGAATTGATTATCCTATAGATATTGCGTCGACTAACCAAGTAATTCTACGACTAACCAAGTGGATTCCAGCTCGTTCCAAATTCCCAGCCATAGATATGAAGACTAGAAACTCCAGCGCCAAGTAGCAGCTCAACTGTCGTGCCTACGTAGTAGCCATGTTGGGGAGGTCATGACATTGCGTGTGTCTGCAAGTACATGAATGCCCGCAGCTGTAGATGGCCTACGTGAGGGCCATGTTTGGGAAGTCATGCCGTAGTGCACATCTGTAACAAATGTACATGCGAAAACATGGACAGTAACCAAACATGTTTCCGGGTGGCGGAAATATGCTTTGAATCATAACTTTTATTGCTTCGAGGCAGAAATGTTTGTGTTGACTTAGCCCCCCCCCCCACGGCCCTGCTTTCAACACATCACTCCCATCAGCCTGCCATGGTAACATACAATGGGAAATGCCATAGATGGGCTAATGTAAATCAGCCCATCTATTACGGTCATTGTACACCATCAAACAACTTACTTAAGCATAAACACAGAAATTGTGTTTGACTTGTCCCATCAGGGGTCAACACAGCTAGTAACATGCATAAATTTTTTGGGCAAAATTTCTGACGTAACCCACCCATTTTTAAAAAATTCGGACGTGACTGGCATTGTATGGGTACTGTGGCACTGGTCAGGAATTCACCCCATGCCGTCTGCATGGAAGGCAGCAGCATACACATACAAATAGAACACCCAACGTTACTCACAGGCATGTATTCTCTTCTTACCATTACAACTGCTGGAGTTTAGCTTAAACTTTAATTTAGTTTACTGACTGTATTCTTCTTCTTGACATCATCAATAAACTATGCCTGTGTCACACGACTGCCACTGTCAGGCTATGGCGTTCACACCAGAGGGAGCAGCACAGTATGTGTAATGTGTGTGGCTTATAAACGCTCAATAAACCGTATTTTCTGGTCGTTGGGGGAGCTGTGTCGCAACCACAAGAAGGCTCACTCGTATCACCGTACTTACTGTAATGTTAGTCACTGAATTGTTTAATACTTATTGGCTCGGTCCCTTGAAGTGTTTTTCACATTATTATTTAATGTTATAACTTTGCTGCTGTGTTAGTCATAGAGTATGGCGCGTTCCCACTTGTGTACAAATTCGGGTTACGTTTCAGCTGTAGGAACTGAAGTCTCTTGTAAACCGTGGTCCCCCTATATCCATTTTTAAGTCTGTCAGAGATTTCTGGCACAGCATGCCCTGACATCTGCTGCGGTCCTCTGCAGGATGCATATTCAGAGGTGGCAAGCCTTTTTGCGGAGTTCTTCAGAGACCTGGACATTGTGCCTAGTGATATCATCGCTGGCTTGGTACTCCTGCGTCAGACACAGAGGTCTAAAAGATCATCTATTCTGGACCAGGTATTACAACATGTTTATAGCTCTCTTTTGAAGGAAAAATATTATGCTTTTTTTTTTTTCCTGCGAAGCATGTGACCTGCATAATAAGCACAGTATTGATTGTATTTTCACTCATAGAGTCAGCACTACATTAAACCGCCAAATTGCACTTGTCATGTTGTGTGTGCGTCAGTTTATGTGTCACATGCAACAGACTCCTTGCCAAATAAGCAATACAAGCAGATAAAAAGTATTTTTTTCATAATACTGGATGTCCCTTTTAATACTTAATTTGAAACAATACTGCTGTTCTCTTACTTTCTCCTCCACAGGCAAACAATGATATTTTAGCTTTCCTTTCTGGGATGCCTGTTACTCGGAACACTAGATATCTGGACTTGAAGAACTCGGTGAGTCCTTAGCTATGTACTGGACATGATGACTAGATTAAGCCAAAGCAGACGTGCATTTTTTTTTTTTCGGGGACTCCTGTTTCTTCCCACATCCTAAAAACATGCATGGTAGGTTAATTTAAGACTCTAAATTGCTTGTAAGTGTGAGTGTGAATGGTTGTTTCTATGTGCTCTGCGATTGTCTGGCGACCAGTTCAGGGTGTACCCCGCCTCTTGCCCAAAGTTAGCTGGGATAGGCTCCAACATGCCCGCGACCCTAGTGGTAAAATAAAAATTAATAATATATGGGAGTCCACACACACCTGCCACCATTTAAATTTTTAAGTGCTCAGAAACCAGCAACACATGCATTGGCCCCTACAGAAACATTATTTGCTTTATTCACGTAAATGACTGAATGAAAAAGCTTTTTGTTTAAACAGATTTATTGATTAATTGATTCTGTGTGTGTGTGTGTGTGTGTGTGTGTTTGTGCACGGGTGTGTGTGTGTGGGCGCGCGCGTGTGTGCATGCATGAGAGAGAGCGATTAAGATTAAAACATGGCATGGTGGGGTGGTAGGTGGGGTTGGCTGGGGGGATGGCATTGGGTCCCTGCGTCCCCCACTGAGTGGCCAGTTGTCGGGGCGCCTCGGTGGGCCCGGCAGACCACCCTGGGTCCCTCGGTGTGGGACGTGTCCCGTCCGCCGGGCTGCTCTCGGGAGGACCCTTGGGCCTGATCCCGCCCCTCGATTGATTGGGTGTGGTCCTCATCCGCCGCGTTGTTGTCGATTATGTAATGATTTACTTCTCTCATCCTGTTTACAATTAGTGCTTTGTCTTTTGTCTTTGTTTCTCTCTCCCTTCTAGGAACTTTGTTCTGTTCGACTGATCAAGTCTGATTCTCAATAAACCTCAATTATAATACCACAGCGGAAGCTTAAAAACTCCACTGTGACACAGTAAAACTGTTCCGGCATGAACGGGATACATATTTTCCATTCTGCTTGACCTAACAGCCGAACGGGACAAAACAAATAAAATAAATAAATAAATAAATGTAACGGAGTAAATGTATTGTATGTAATGCATTACTATCCACCTCTGAATATAATTGACAAAGTGACACGCAGACTCTGTGTTCACGTGTGCGTGCGTGACACACACAGATATAGTCTCTGATTTTTTTCACTTGTTGTTTGCTTATGCTGAATGTGATATTTTTATTTCCTTGTTTTTGTGGCTTATGTGTGTGTCTGTATTCTCATATCCTAGACTGAGATGGGCATGTACAAAGACGTGTGCTACTATATGCTCTTTGCTCTCGCTGCATATGGTTGGCCCATGTACCTGATGAGGAAGCCAGCCTGCGGACTGTGCCGCCTCGTTAGCACCTGCCCGTAAGCACTCAAACATGCACCTGCACCTCTCTCTTGTGGCACTTCATTAAGGTGCAACTTTTCACATGGATCAACACTAAGCTAAGTGGTAATCCACTAAGACTGTAGCACTTGTCTACTCACTACAAGCAGTGTTGAACTAATCACACACTTTTACGCGGAATGCAGTGGGATTATGTATTTTACATAAATTAAATGTCAGTTATTTTTGTACCCACTTAATGTTTTCTTTTCTTTGTATGTCCTCTTTTCTGTTTTCCCCTTCCTCCTCTCTCAGCTGCACATCAGTGTCTGGCTCGCGTTTGTCCCAGTCAGTGACAGTGGAGGAGGACAATTGTTGCGGTTGTAACGTTTTGGCCATACGTAGACAATTCTTGGACAGGGAGCTGAAGCAGATTCACATAGTCTACACTTCCTGTCATGATGCGGTGAGTATTTTCTAGATTTTACACCGATTTTATCGGCCTGATCGGTATCGGATGATAATTAGCATTTTATGATGATCGGCTTTAATGTCATAAATCGCCGACATTGATCGGCTCCGCAAAAGGCATTTACTCCGCGTCGCCATCGTGCACATTATATTTGAATCCAAAAGCTAGTTTATTTTTAGCCTTATCGCGTGTCTTTTGACGTAGTACTGTAAATATCTGACGGCCAATAACGTTATTTAAAAATAATAATAAATAACATGTCGGCGGTGTGGGACAGACAACACGTCTGACACAGACACGTAATGCCAGGATCAGACTATACGACAAATTTGGTCTTTCAAGATTGCACTATGTCAGACTACTGCAATAAAATCTTATATTCCGATACCACCGTATTCTGTTTTTTTACAATCATTGGGCTTTCTCTTGTCAAATGCGACCGGATACACATTATCATGGCGACTACAACAAGAGTGGATTGCGCCGACTGAATTATAAGGACAAACTGGGGAAAAACGTGTGTTGGTGGTCACCGCTGCTCAGGAGAGATGAGGACGTTTGTTTTATTAAAGCTTGCTTGAGGTATGTTCCTGTACTTTTAATATGATACGGCTCGCACGCAGGCAACAAAATGTTATGCAGCCTAGTAAGCTAGTGGTACCACGAACGGTTGTAAGTAAACATGCTGTCGTTCTGTCGAATCATGCTCTCAAGTTTCGGTGTGGGTGAAGTAATTTAATTACAATAAAGTAATTTAATTACAGTAAGTTAGCACCCATTATTTCTGTCATGTTGTAATGTTGGTTTGACATGACTGATTAGAATACACAATCTGACTAGAGCAGTGATTTCCATTTTTATGGAGCCAAGGAACATATTTTACAATTGAAAAATCACGTGCAGAATGTGATTTGGCATTGTCTTGCTGAAATAAGTTGGGGAGTCCATGAAAAAGACGTTGCATGGATGGCAGCATATGTTTCTCCAAAACCTGTATGTACCTTTCAGCATTAATGGTGCATTCACAAATGTGTAAGTTATCCATGCCATTTGCACTAACACAGCTTTTGAACTTTGCGTCCATAACAGTCCGGATGGTTCTTTTCCTCTTTGGCCCAGAGGACACGACGTCCACAATTTCCCAAAACAATTTGAAATGTGGACTCGTCGGACCACAGGACACTTTTCCACTTTGCATCAGTCCATCTTAGATGAGCTCGGTGTTTCTGGGTGTTGTTGATGAATGGCTTTTGCTTTGCATAGTAGAGTTTCAAGTTGCACTTACGGATGTAGCGCCGAACTGTATTTACTGAGCCCATGTGGTGATATCCTTTACACATTGATGTCGGTTTTTGATGCAGTGCCGCATGAGGGATCGAAGGTCACGGGCATTCAATGTTGGTTTTTGGCCTGGTTTCCGCTTACATGCAGTGAATTCTCCAGATTCTCTGAACCTTTTGATGATGATATGGACCGTAGATGATGAAATCCCTAAATTCCTTGCAATTGTACGTTGAGGAACATTGTCCTTAAACTGTTCGACTATTTTCTCACGCACTTATTCACAAAGAGGTGAACCTCGCCCCATCTTTGCTAGTGAATGACTGAGCAATTTAGAGAAGCTCCTTTTATACTCAATCATGGGACCCACCTGTTCCCAATTAGCCTGTTCACCTGTGAGATGTTCCAAACAGGTGTTTGATGAGCATTCCTCAACTTTCTCAGTGTTGTTTGCCACCTTTCCCAGCTTTTTTGGAACGTGTTGAAACCATAAAATTCCAAGTTAATGATTATTTGCTAAAAACAATCAAGTTTATCAGTTTGAAGATTAAATATCTTGTCTTTGTAGTTTATTAAATTAAATATAGGTTGAACATGATTTGCAAATCATTGTATTCTGTTTTTATTTATGTTTAACACAACGTCCCAACTTCATTGGAATTGGGGTTGTACTTGCTGCCATCTAATAGAAGACCATTAATTTGTTCTTTCTGTCACTATTCCTCACTGGCATAAATAGATAAACAAAGATACATTCTTGTAAATGTAATTTTTGGACCAATTTAGTACACAAGTATATACCGTAAATTAACAGGTCATTTAAATAGACGCATTGCTCCATCTTGTGATCGGATCGGTTATCGTTTTTTTAAACTCTCTGATCGGTGATCGGCCCCAAAAATCCTGATCGTGTAAAGCCTAGTATTTTCCCGTCAAAGCAGTTGCAGGCGTTTGAGTGTGTACTTCCTCAATTATACCAAGTCCTGATTTGTGGGTCAGTGTATAAAAGGAAGCACCTACTTGGGCACTATATCTTGACAAATATTAGTGAACTAACAGCCCGTCTGAAGTGCTCCCTGAATTTGAGTGTGGTACCTTCAGGGGTCAGCAACAGGTGTAGCCCCCAAGAACAGGCCTGTTCACCAGTGATGGGATATTGTGATTTCCTATGAATGTTGTAGAAGTGATCATTTGAAAATGTAAACACTTGTAGATACTTCAAGAAATAGCTTTGCCTATTATCTGTTTTCAACTTCCTTACAACATTGATTATTGCAAGAAATCATTAACATGATCGGTGTTTTCACATAGATGAATATCATTAATTTTTAATGTGTAGATCATTTGGGCAAATGTGTTATTTCAGAAGTGTGTATCAAACTGGTAGCTCTTCGCATTAATCAGTACCCAAAAAGTAATTCTCACTTTCCAAAAGGTTGGTGACCCATGTGCTAGACATTACATTGTAAACCATCCATCCATCCATCCATTTTCTGAGCCGCTTCTCCTCACTAGGGTCGCGGGCGTGCTGGAGCCTATCCCAGATGTCATCGGGCAGGAGGCGGGGTACACCCTGAACTGGTTGCCAGCCAATCGCAGGGCACATACAAACAGACAACCATTCGCACTCACATGCACACCTACGGGCAATTTAGAGTCTCCAATTTATGCATGTTTTTAGGGATGTGGGAGGAAACCGGAGTGCCCGGAGAAAACCCACGCAGGCACGGGGAGAACACGCAAACTCCACACAGTCTGGGCCGTGGATTGAACCCGGGTCCTCAGAACTGTGAGGCTGACGCTCTAACCAGTCGGCCACCGTGCCTACATTGTAAACCAAACATTTAAACATAAGAAAACATTTAAACATAAGATACCAACCATTTAAACAAAATAAAGCAAAGTGAAGTTTAGGGACCACACCAACTCAGGCAGTATAGTAGATAGTATTGTAAGGTTAAATACCAGGGTCACAGAAGGCTGAGGTGCATAGTGTGTAAGAGTTTGTTCTGCTGACTCAACTGCCAAGTTCCAAACTTCGTCTGACAGTAACATTGGCACTAAAATGTGTGCCAAGGGATTCATGACAGATGTTTCCATGGCCAAGCAGCTGCATGGAAGCCTTATATCACCAAACACAATGTCACTCATTGGATGGAATCATGTAAATTATGCCATCACTAGACTGTGTCGCAGTGGAAATAAATTCTGTGGAGTGACGAATCGAGCTTCGCAGCCAGAGTCATGGGCGAGAACATTACATTAACATGCTCAGATTCAATGATCACATTGTACATGTCTCTTCTCCAAACCTTGTGAGAACGTATCCTATGGAATGACTATTAGATTGGAGATTGTGGGTGGAGATTTGCTGTGGATGTATTCAGTTTTTACTGGCTCAAATTGAGGCAGAGTTGCATTCATCTCATGAAGCTTTAAGGTATCAAGCCTGTAGTTTGTGGATGGCTGTCTCACAAAAGTGGCAGCATGTGGACTCTTGCTTGGGGCCGCAATGTATTTAACATAATGGTGGCATTGGGCCGAAACCTCCCATGTCCAAATTTGCTCAATGTCATATTTTTTTCATAATCGATACTCTTGGTCAGTTCCCACGTGGGTATGTTATTACAAAGTGTTTAAAATGGCTTGCTCTCTTTTACGATGCAATATTAATGGGTCAACAAACAAGTTGTCTTGTTGGCTTCCTGAACAGTGATGGTTTTGAAGAATTAAGGTTTCCGCCCGATGCCAAAGATAGGTTAAAAAGCATGCTTTCCTTAGTATATCTTAGCCCAGTGAACTTGTCCAGCCATTCCAGATCAAAACCGCTTGCTCTTTGTTTGGGGAACATCTGTGAAAGTCAGAAAATCACTACAGTTTACAGCGATTTAATGTTAATTTTCCCAACGTTACTAATGTTGGCATTGCATTAATACATGTAACGTTACACCTTTTCAACTGAGTGCCCTAAATGTCCTCACATGAACTCTCGACTTGATTGGTCAACTCCATCTCATGAGGCTTAGAACTTTCAGATGTGAAAAATGAGTGCATCTCATCATTAACATGACATTCTATGAGTATTATTCTATCTCTTTGACTTCCTGTAATTATCTGCACTGTTTCACCTGCACTAATGACTCTGCGTGTTGCCACCTCACCTTAAAAAAATACAGATTTTTACAAAATATATCTGGAAAGCCAAAAACGTGGGTGTATTGCTTGTTGAAGATAACAAATCAGATGTGCTTGGTTTTGCAGAAACACACACCTGATAGTAGCGTTGGGAACGATAAACTGATGCGACCGGATATCTGTTCGTAAAGACGAGCGATACGACTGTATCGGTAGCAGACTAGACTATCGATAAAAAAGGAGCCACCAGGAATCCTTAGATACATCGGTTGTAGGGCTGTGGACCGGATGTCGCGAGGCTAGGAATCAATTGCCTGAAGGTTTGTGGTTTTCATCTCCTAAAACAAGCGCGAGAGGTCTCGAGCTGTGCGCCGCAGGTAACGTTAGGCTTACAACTAAACGCATCAGTGGTGCATACTAGTGACACTACTAGTTTAACTGCATTTCTCCGTAGTGTCACTATTTCAACATCAAATAGCTTTTCAGTAGTTAAGCTACAGTCACTGATGGTGTAGTGGTACATTCGCCTGACTTCGGTGCAGGCAGCAGTCATCTCATGATGCTTTAAGGTATCAAGCGTGGCAGCAGGTGACTGTTGCCCCTATTTAGCCTTGCTGTAATTCTCTCCTGTCGTGCACTTATATTGCTGTCTTCTATCCATCTTCCATCCAGGTTTATGAAACTCCATTTTTTGTGGCAGTGGATCATGAAAAGAAGAAGGTGGTCATCAGTATCAGAGGAACATTATCGCTTAAGGTGAACTTCAGTTTTGTATAGGAAGACTTTCTACATCTACCACCTCTCAACTTTTGTTGCCCCATCTACTCTCATCCCCGTATCCGCAATATGGTTCAAGGCAGTGTTTTCGCAAACTCCCACACTGTGCATGCTTAGTACAAAAGCAGCAGATATAAATGTCCTGTTCATTGTTTACATAACGCTGAAGGGAATCTTGCACTGTAGTATTTGAGGTTATGATTGAAACGTCAGAGATGAGTCGCAGCCGTGTCACATGGCAAACCGCTCATCTCAAAAACCTCTCATTCTATAAGTTTCCGTTTCATTTTAGCACAGAATGCATTAGGGTTGCAGTACTTACTCGTTTTAGCCACTTGTATTCCCTGCTCATTCTGATGTGTTTTCTTGTGTGTTGCATCAGGATGCCTTGACTGATTTGACGGGGGATTCTGAGCGTTTGCCAGTGGAGGAGCAGCAAGGAACCTGGCTTGGTCACAAGGTCAGAGAGAAAAGATTTCTCTATCATACATTAACATGAGATTCATTATATTTTAATAAGAGGTCAATGCAGCAGAATTCTTGTCCTTAGTTGTACCATGTTTAATCCTTCTGTCTGTCTTAGGGGATGGTTTACTCAGCAGAGTACATTAAGAAGAAACTGGAGCAGGAGATGATACTGTCACAAGCTTTTGGAAGAGACTTAGTACATAGACACATTCACACTCATTGTCTTGGTTAATGGATGAGGATATACTGTACATCTATCTACTTGTACAGGGGTGTCCAAACTTTCTTCCAAGGGCCACATAAAGAAAAAGCAGAGGATGCAAGCACCACTTTGACATTCTTTACCTTTTTTTTTTTTTAACCATGCTAAAACTCAATCCATTATTATAAGTAAATATTTACAAAGCAATTATATGTTTAAAACTATTTACAGGTAACGGTATTAAAAAACAAACAAACAAACAAACAAACAAACAAAAAACAGCTAAAAAAAAAAACAGCGAGTTGAAGCAAAAAGTCAAGCACTACTAGCAGTGGCGGTTTCCGGTATGTGCGATATGTGCAGCCGCACAGGGCGGCATTTCCAGCGTGGGTGCCTAAGGGGGTCTAGCACAGGGCGCCAGTCAAGCTAGGACTGTTCAGAACAAAAAAAAAAAAAAAAAAAAAAATCAAAAGCAATCTGTACTAAGCTGACCTTTTCATGTATCAGAGAGTGAAGCAAACAATTTCAATTCCGAAGCTCGTCTTATCGAATGATTGGAAATTTGGAAATTTTGAATTTTGGAAAATGATTGGAAATTTTAAAATTTCGAATTTTGGAAAACAAGTATGTGAGGAATCAGAATTGTTTTTTCTTCTCATCAGAATCATCTTTATTTGCCAAGTATGTCCAAAACACACAAGGAATTTGTCTCCGGTAGTTGGAGCCGCTCTAGTACAACAAACAGTCAATTTACAGAACACTTTGGGGACATAAAGACATTGACAAAAAACAATTGTGCAAAAAGATGCAGAGTCCTCTAGCACTTAGAGCAGTTCGAACGACTAATATTGCAATAGTCCGGTGCAATGACCATTGTGCAAAGGGTGCTGAGACTTCAAGGAGTGTATGCGGTTTAAAGTGACGAGTAGTGCGATAATCTTCTCATGCCTTGCCATCCATTGTAGAAAGTAAGTAGAATTATGCAGGCGAACAACACAGGGCATGTCAATTTTTCAATATAGTAAATACCATGGGCTGCTAATAAATGGTTGGTGGCCTGGAAATGGCCCACAGGCCGTAGTTTGGCCCCCTCTGTACTAGTACATGTGCAGCGGCTGAAATAAATATGTAAGACGTTACCATTTTTCTCACTAAATATATTTCCAAAGGTGCTATTGACGTGAATATTTCACCAGATGTTGGGAACAACCCAGGTAATCCATCCATACAAAGAAAGTAGAAAAAATAAGATCAGAAATTAAATTGTGTGTAAAAATGTGAAATGACACACGGAAAGAAGTATTGACTAGACTTTTCACCGATCTGATCGGCCTGATCGGTATCGGCCAATAATTAGCATTTTATGCTGATCGGCTTTGTCATAATTCGCCAATATGATGAATAACGTCATTGATCGGCTCCGCAAAACACATTTACGCCACGTCGCCATCGTCTACAGTATATTTGAATCCAAAAGCTGGTTGTTTTTTTAGCCTTGTCACGTCTTTTGACGTAGTACAGTAAATATCTGACAGCCAATAAAGTTATTACCAAATAAAAAAAACATCTGTGGTGTGGGACAGACAACACTGGCATAAATAGAGGAAAAAAGATACATTATTTCTTGGAAATGGATATTTTTTTGAGCAATTAAGTGAAATTTTATGATTTCCCACGGCACACCGGAACATCGCTCATGGCACACTAATGTGCCACAGCACACTGGTTAGGAATCACTGAGCGAGAGAATACTTTTGAAGATACTTAGTATATAGTGCTCAAGTATATCCAGTAAATGAACAAGTCGTTAAAATAGACACATTGCTGCATCTTGTGATCGGAGCGGTTATCGTTTTTTTAAATTCTGTGATCGGCCCCAAAAATCCTGATCGTGTAAAGCCTAGAAATGACAGGGAAAAGGTTTTGAACACGCCAACTGGTATTTATTTAATTTGTATAAAAGCCTTTGTTTGCAATGACAAGTTCAAGGCGCCTCCTGAATGGAGAAACTAGTCTCATGCATTGCTCTGGAGTGATTTTGTCCCATTCCTCCACACAAGCGGTCTTTAAATCTTGAAGGTTCCGTGGGCTTCTGTTGTGGACCTTGAGTTTCAGTTCTTTCCATAGATTTTCAATTTAAGAGTTTGCTTGGCAGTATGTTTTGGATCATTATTCTGCTGAAATGTCCACCCTCGTTTCATTTTCATCATCCTCGTAGATTTTTGTCAAGAATGCCTCAATAAATTTGCCCATCCATCCTTCCTTCAATAATGTGATGTTTACCAGTACCATTTGCTGAAACGCAGCCCCACACCATCATGTTCCCACCTCCGAACTTCACTGTTGGTATGCTGTTTTTAGGATGATGTGCAGTGCCATTTCTGCAGTGCATTTTTGCATCCAAAGAGTTAAATTTTGCTCTCATCAGACCAGACTATATTCTCCCACTATTTAACTGGCTTCTCCAAAGGTTGTTCAGCAAACTTTAAACAAGCTTTGACATGCTTTTTTTTTTTTTTCAGCAGTGGAGTCTTGCTTAATGAGCGTGCATACAGGCCATGGCGGCGGAGTACATTACTCACTGTTTTCCTTGTGACAACAGTACCTGCTAATTCCAGGTCTTTTTGAAGCTCACCACAGGTGGTCCTTAGCTCTTGGACAACTCTTCTGATTATTCTTTGCACTCCTCTGTCAGAAATCTTGCAAGGAGCACCTGATCGAAAAAGAAATTTAAGGTGGCATGATTGGCTTTCCACTTACTGTACGTATTATGGCCCCAACCGTGCTCATTGGAACATTCAGAAGCTTAGATATGGGCCCGTAACCATTACCATTGTTATGTTTTGCAACAATTACTTTGCGATGGTCTTGAGACAGCTCTTTGCCCTTACCAATCATGAGATGTCTTAACTGACACCTTGGCAATGTGACCTTTTTATAGCCCATCAATTCGGACTGAACCAACTGATATTCATATGCACTGACAAGGGGCTGGATTAGTTAGTTAGCGCTCTCAATGCCATGAGGCACATTAGACCGCAATTGCGATTTCTGTAACCTGTAGTTTTTTACG
The DNA here is from genome assembly GCF_024500275.1 of Phycodurus eques. NCBI lineage: Eukaryota > Metazoa > Chordata > Actinopteri > Syngnathiformes > Syngnathidae > Phycodurus > Phycodurus eques. The sequence continues at coordinate 35,030,547 of NC_084526.1, read as the reverse complement.
GGAGCAGGTGATTGGCCTGCTGCCCAACCCCACCACCTGGTATTCCTAGGCGGTCTCCCATCCAAGTACTAAGCAGGACCGACCACGCTTAGCTTCCGAGATCTGGCAGCATGTGGGGATTGGGCCGTAAGGGGCTGGATGCCTTTTTGATTATTGATAGATTTTAGGGGTTGTGTTGGCTTTTGGCCATGCCTTTTTGCACCTCGCTTTCTTCATGTGTTCGATACTTTTCCCTGTGTCATTTCACATGATTAAATCAAACTTAATTTCTGATTTGTTCTACTTTCTTTTTATGTATGGGTTAATTGGGTTGTTCCCAACATCTGGTGAAAATTTCATGTCAATAGCGCCTTTGGAATTATACACTGTATTAGTGAGAAAAATGGTGACGTGTTAAATACTTATTTCAGCCGCTGTATCTTATTTGAGGTTACTCTTACCCTGTATGCATGTTAGCATAGTAGGGATTATTTTACAAACATGACTCAAGTAGTTGCAGTCTGCCAGTGTGATGATTCGGGCCGTCTCTCATAGAACAAGGGAACCATGCATTATGGACTGGTGATAGTAGGCCATTCTCTTGGTGCCGGCACTGCTGCCATTCTCTCCTTCCTGCTGAGACCTCAGTATCCCACACTTCACTGCTACTCTTACTCACCGCCTGGTGGCCTTCTTAGGTAAGGTCTCAAATATCTACCACCAACCTTTTGTTTGTAGGAAGCCGTCTGTGGTTTCACACATCCTGTTTAAATTGTATCGAAAATGATAGTACACCAGAGAATATGATAGTCTGAATGAATGAATATTTTTCCTGGTATATAACAACACCAGGTTTTTGTCATATAAAACTAAGATTTCATCTTGTGGATGTGAAAACTGTTTGTTTTTTGGATTAGATTTCTTATTTACATTTCCTTGAATACATTCAATTCTATTGTAACTTCTCTTAGCTATTAGGTTTTTAGTTCTTAACAGTACTCACTGATTTCGCATGTGACAAATGGAAAAGCCTCTTCGCCTGTTATTTTGAAGCAGATTGAATTAAGTATAATGAATGGTGATATGAGAAATCAGTGCGTCCAACCAGTTTCTATTTCTCTATTTCACAACCTGCATGATTTGCCCTTGTTTTCAACCAGTGAGGATGCTATGGAGTACTCCAAAGAGTTTGTCACCTCTGTAGTATTAGGAAAAGATCTGGTGCCAAGGTATCTCCTTCACTTGTACATTGTAAATGCACTCCTTAATATCATGAACTTGTCAAAGAGACATCTGTTCTTGTTGTCTTCTAGACTGGGCCTGTGTCAACTGGAGGGATTCCGTCGCCATCTGCTCGAAGTCCTACAAAAAAGTAACAAGCCAAAGGTACACGTCTCCTTGTATCATCTCTCCAGGACTTTAAATGTCATATTGATTTGCAAACACGATTTCACATACTGTATAATGTTGAGAATTTCCTGCCTAAAACAAAATGCAGTATACCACAAAGATGAGGAGAATGTTTGTTTTTATTGCCACAGTGGAGGATCATTGTGGGAGGCACCAAATGCATCCCAAAATCGGAGCTTCCACTTGAGGAGGAGGATACTCCGTCTCAGCAAGTGGCACCCCCCAGCAGTCGCCTGTGGCTCCACCCCAGTGACCTCAGCATCGCCCTCTCAGCCTCGACCCCCCTCTATCCTCCTGGCCGAATCATCCATGTGGTGCACAACCATCCTCCAGAGACCTGGTGAGAAGGCAGATTTCAGAGCTGCGCACTTCTTTGTGTCAAAAATTAAGGCCACCCACTGGTTATTCACTCTCTTCCTCCAAACTTGTGGTAAACCACCTCTGTAGGTTATATACCAGAGAAATGACAGTGACACAGTCCGTGTTTTTAAGAAGGCAAGATGAGGTTTTTACTGGTACTTTGCTGTATACTTTACTGCATTGAGTTCTACATTTTGCCACATCGTTTTTTTTTTCTGCTATTATGATATGTTATTTTCTAGCTGAGCTCTATTTTGTCTCATTCTCATACTGTTAGCTTGATTAAGTCCTCACCCATGTTGACTGGGAAAACGATGAGGTGGATGTTAAATCAATATATGTCTTTACTTTGTCTTTTTTTCTATCTCACGCTTTCTTGTAGCTGTGGTCAGGAAGAGCCAACATACTCTGCTCTTTGGGGGGACAACAAGGCCTTCAATGAGGTCATCATATCGCCTGCCATGCTTAATGAGCACATGCCTCACATGGTGATGGAGGGTCTCAACAAGGTCTGCTTTCGTCGTGTGAATGCTGATGGTTTTGTCTTCATTCACGCAGTGCTGGGATGTCATTGTTATAGTAATCCGATTGTTGGAATGATATCTAAAAATGTAAAAAACATTTTGACTGAGATTATTCATGCCTTATGGGGTATTACCACTGTTCGTAATTTTAATATGCACAAAGTGACAGCCTGATTCTATATTAAACTAAATATCACATGCTAATGTGAACCCCAACTTAATCAGTAGTTTTTTTTCTCCAGTTTCCTTAGTTTTGAGGTGTCATTTCCCTTTATGATGACATTAGTCAATCAAAAAAAACTTTGCAATTATAAGATTAGATCTGAAACTAAATCTTAATAGAGAAATAAAGTATATATTGTAGTACTACAATGATATTCTAATGATCAAGATTGAATGTTTCAGCAATCAAAAGTAATCAGAAATACCCAGAAGAAAGCGACAGAAAGAAAAGGAGCGACGGGAGAGATTGTTTAGAGCGTGTTGAGAGGCTGTAAACTGAACAATCTCCCATACGCCCTCCTCATGAGAAAGAGAAACCAGCGTCTTCATTCCTTTTGTGCATTTTTATTGGTGTTGGGTGAGATAAATCCAACACTCACCATTCAGTGTTGTGCCCCATAAGTGTACACTGATCTGAATTGAATGTGTGAATTATCCATTTTTAATCTTCATCTTTTCTGTCATTTTATTTTATTCACACTGCTCTACTAGGAAAGCATGGGAGCCCTTCTTTCTCTTCTGGTTGGTTCTATGGTGTCCTGTGGCACTGTCTGACAGTTTGTTCTGGTATCAGGGTGTTGACTTGTGTGTTTGCATGGGAAGAAACCACTTTGACAGTTGCCCTTTCTTATGCCTGCGGAGTTAAATTTGAGGTAACGGTTGGTTTGGGTGATGGCGCAGCTGTATAAAGATGTGTACTCCGATTGAAGTGTAGCACTATGTGATTGTGTGTGGAACCTCTGGTGTGTCTGCAGGTGCTGGAACCATGTTATCCTCTATCTGAGCAGGGGGCTCTGGAAGTGGAGGCGCTTGAGGTCAATCAGCCTACCAGCAGCACCACTGTGCATATAACCTCGAATAGAGAATCCCACTTTAACAGTATTGCCCATGACACTTCCTCCCCCACCAATAAAGATCTGTTTTGCAATGCTTCCCTTACAGAGACCGAACTGCTCTCTGTCCCTACCGTCTTTTCTTCTTCTTTTGCAGATCCTGTTAATCCCTCTGACCCCAATTCAGCAACTCTTTCAGTGGCAGACAATTTATGCATTCCACGGCAAACCCAAATAGACCCACCTTACTCCATCCTTTGTGTGGATGCAATTCCCACCCTGTCTGAAATCTTACCCAATGAGTCCATAGAAAAGAAATGCTCAATCAAGATGGGAACGTTACATGACTCCGTGCAACAAGAGGAAGTCTGTAGTTGAGAGACTGTATGCCGTTCAATGTTTTGCTTGGCCTTTTTGTCTTTTGTGTTTTTGATGCTTTTATTGAGCATTAAGAATTTTCTTTATTTAAATTGTCCGTGCATGTAAATGTACACAGAGCTGCACAAATGAATTTAGAAATGGTAATCATGTTACTGTAACCATTTTTTCTCATGACTCCTCCTCAAACACAGTCAAATTCCTCAGTGAGATTATGTTTCTTCCATTGAAGGGATCAAAATCTATCTCAGAGACATCTTTAAAAGCCTTCATTGTGGCTCTTTTGCACATAGAAAGTTGTGACTGGAGGCAACAACAAGTCCAGACAAGTTCCCCAGAAGACAAAAAAACATAGCTGCATTCCAGGGAGCAAATGACTCCTATATTGCAGTAACTGAAATTACTCTGTGCACTACTTATTACTACTAATGTAGGGGGTATACTCACTAAAAACCTAAATTTGGATTTCTTTTTTAACCCTTGGTGATCCAAAACCCACATTCGGCATTTTGTTCCTTACCATGCCTCTGCACATTTGGTCAAGTGTTGTGACATGGAACAGCCCCCCCCCCACCTCTTCCCTCTAACACATTTTCTTTGTGTTCACAAAGCTTCCGTGGTGATGCCTTCAACACTGACTGCGCCTTCTTCCTCGTCTGGGATATCGTTTGTGTGCCACTTGTCTCTAGCTTTCTTTAAGACACATTTCTCCTTTGCTTCCAGGGAGCTGACAATTTCGCCGCATTTTCAAAATTAAAAGTAACAAAGACGTGTAATTATTGTTGCTACTGCTGGGCTGTTAAATTATTTACTTTTTTTCTGACTTGAAACAGTGGATGCCATTTTTATTAAAGAGGAAAAATGATGATATATTCCACTACATATGTTTAATAATTCTGTCATCATGTGCCTATAAATTATTGAAGCACATAGTGTATAGCTGAAGGGATTGCTGATATTACAAAAGTCTTTCTCTGCATCAAGTGGTCATCTTAATTTCATTTGCTTTCAGACTGTTGTTGTGCCTTTTTATGTTTCTGACTGTTGTGCCAAATATTTTGGCTTGGGAAAGCCATTGGCCACACCCAGCAAGATAAAATTATTCTGTATTGTTTTGTTGTTGTTGTTTTTTGGGAAACATGATTCTTGACTGATATTTTACCTCACTGAACATTTCAAATTCAAGCGTTTATTTACATTCACCCCCCCCCCCCCCCCCCCACTTTATTTTGCTGTCACATTTGCATGTCTACTCATTTGTTTTAGCGAAATGCGCCTCTGGAATGTGTTCTAACTCATTAAAGCTAACCAAAAATGTATGTCCAATTGTTGTAATTGTTTGTAAATTGTATATACTGGAATCATATAGCCTTTTACTCCCACAAATACTGTAGGACTGTGAATCTTCTTCAGGTATTCATGACTCCATTGTGGGTGTTTAATGTCAGTTCGAGTAGGTGTAAGCTCGCCTTTAGCTTGCACTTACATTTATCTCAACCACTATGTACTATCACGATAGATGTTTTACAGTACCGGCAGTTAAATATAGATAGAATTTAGATACAAACTACCTGGTCAACCATACAACATTGACCCTACTTTTAATATTCATTTATCCCATAATCTGTAAATCAACAGGCTAATTGTGATTAGGAGAGTGTACGTTGTACATAAATAGTGTGAAAGTTGAGTTTTAACTGATCTTTCTGTACCCTTCCATAATGTGTATATCTTCATCCTCCCTTTACTATTTGTGTATTTTGAGGCTCAAGCCCTCAGGCAGCAGGATTTCTGCCATGCTCTTAGTCACACGTATACCTCTGTGTCTGTGACAGGTCCTGGAGAACTACAACAAAGGGAAAACCGCTTTGCTCTCTGCTGCCAAGATCATGGTGAGCCCAACAGAAGTGGACTTGAACCCTGAGAGTGTGTTCATGGCTGCATCTGCAACAGCCCAGCAGACAATGCCTATAACCCACCATCGCAGGAACAGTAGTGTTCGGTCAGTATTGAGTACCATTGTGGGTGTGTTGTGGTCTATAATATTCAGTGTCCCCTATAATCTGTTGTCTATGACTAGAAATAATGAAAGTATTCCAAACCCTGAATACATTTTAGACACAAAAAGAGTGAAATATCATATGGTGAATTACTATTTAGATCGTTTGCTGTGATGCTAGAAATTTAAAGAGGACAAACAGACCCTTTCCAAAAAAATTTAATTTCATGAAAAAGTTTTATTTCCATAATTCCATTCAAAAAGTTAAACTTTCATACATTGTAGGTTCAGGGTCCACAGTTCAAACAATTCCAAGTATTTATTTGTTTAATTTTACATAATTTGGGCTTCCAGCTCATAAAACCCATAAAATCAGGAATTCAAAAAATTAGAATACTGTGAAGAAATCGTTTACTTCTGAGTTTTTGGCGGGGAAAAAAAAGAGATAAATTAGAGTCACACTAAATTAATCAAGATATGGTACTTTCAAAACAATGTTAATCTTCAATACTTGGTTGGGAATCCCTTTGCTTTAATCACTGCCTTGATGCGCTGTGGCATTGAGGCAATCAGCCTGTGGCATTGCCTGAGAGTTATGGAAGCCCAGATTTCCTTGATGCTTGCTGTCAGTTCTTCGTTGTTTTGGGGTCTGGTGCCCCTCATTTTCCTTTTGATAATACCCCATAGATTCTCCGTGGGGTTTAGATCCGGCGAGTTGGCTGGCCAGTCAAGCACTGTGATGGCATGAGCATCACACCAGGTTTTGGTGCTTCTGGGGTATGGGCAGGGGCCAGGTCCTGCTGGAAGATGAAATCTGCATCTCCATACAGATCCTCAGCAGAAGGAATCATCAAGTCGTCTAAAACATTCTGGTAGACTGTTGCAGTGACCTTGGATTTAAGAAAGCAGAGTTTACCAACACCTGCACTGGACATTGCACCCCAAATCATGACTGAGTGGATATTTCACACTGGACCTCAAGGAGCTTGGGTTCTGTTCGTCACCAGTCTTCCTCCAAAGCCTTGGACCTTGATTCCCGAATGAAAGGCATGCTTTACTTTTATAAGGAAAAGAGGACCTTGGACCACTGGCCGACAGTCCAGTCCTTCTTCTCATTGGCCCAGTTGAGACGCTTCCTACGTTGGCTCAGGCTCAGAAGCGGCTTGACCCGAGGAATCCGACAGTTGTAGCCCATCTCCCGAATGTGTCTGAATGTGTTGGTTTTTGAAGCTGTGACTCCCGCCTAATTCCACTTTTTCTGGATCTCTGCTAGATTCTTTAATCTTCTCTGTTTGATAATCTGCTGAAGCCCTCTCTTGCTGGTGTGTCTTCTCCTGCCATATTTTGTCCTTCCACTAGACTTTCCATTGATATGCTTGGACACAGCACTCTGTGAACAGCCATCCTATATAATCTATATAATCTATAAAGTTTAATTTTTTGAATGGAATTATGGAAATAAATAAACTTTTCCATGATACAAAATTTTTTTGGAAAGGGTCTGCATTATGGAAAATTGACTTTCTTTGTATACTAATAGCTGGGTCCCCAGAGTGCCTGGGCACCCATTAAGTGTGAAATTAAACAAATATATAACTCTACCTCATAGTTCTGAGGACTGGGGTTCAAATGCCGGCCCCGCCTGTGTGGAGTTTGCATGTTCTCCCCGTGCCTGCGTGGGTTTTCTCCGGGCACTGCGGTTTCCTCCCACATCCCAAAAACATGCATGCTAGGTTAATTGACAACTCTAAATAGTCCGTAGGTATGAATGTGAGTGCGAATGGTTGTTTGTTTGTATGTGCCCTGCGATTGGCTGGCAACCAGTTCAGGGTGTACCCCGCCTCCTGCCCGATGACAACTGGGATAGGCTCCAGCGCGCCCGCGACCCTAGTGAGGAGAAGCGGCTCAGAAAATGGATGGATGGATGGATGGATGGATGTATGTAACTCTATCTGCCCACCTATTAACTGGGAACTTAGTCATCAAACTGTTAAATGCAATTGACAGTACATATTAGTAAACGGCATTAGCTGACTAGCAATACGGGAGCAAAAATAGTGGCTACAAATATTTAAAAAATAAAAATAAAGTGTCCCCTGTGTAGATTTTGTGAGTAAAACATACATTTTTAGAACAATGCTTTTAGCATTAGGGTTCTGAATGGTTTCCATATGCACTATAAAACATGACTCTTGATCAAATCAGTATTACGACTGCTACTAATTTCTACTCTTGTTTTCTCAAACTTGTAATTCCTCTCTGTTTTGTTTGGTTAACAAAAAAGACAAAAAACATTGTTACGGTAAGAAAAGCATGCAATCACTAACTCTTTATAATGTGTACCATTCTCTCATGCACGCATGCACACTGTCTGACCACAGTGCAGTTACAACATACGGTAGTATTCAGTTCTCTCCACGCCCCCTCTGGTTCAGTCCCTGTACGAAGTCTGTGTTCTGATAGAGGTAGTTGATGTTACCTTTCCTGCTTTGGAAGCACCCACCTAGGATGCTGACCTTCCACTCTCCTGTCAGAGTTTCTCTCTGGTGCTTAGTTAATTTTAAGTATAAATATACCATATGGACAAAAGCATTGTGAAAAAATTCCATTCCACAAACAGGAAGTGAAAATGGAAATATCAAGTTTGTTTGCTCCCTTGCAGCTACAACAGCTTCCACTCGCCTGTGCAAATTTTGGGAATGTCTGTCAATCCAGAAAAGCAAGGGTGGGGTCAATGAGAGGGCCTGGCTCATAAGCTGTTCTTGTCGATCATGGTCCACATCAAAGTCACTCAACAGGCCTTTGAAAGGGTCCAAACTTTCTTAAATATGCCGTTTTGAAATTCAGGGTCAATTGGGCTCGTCCCGCCCCTACTTGATCAAGAGGTACAATATCTCTCAAGACCTTTGTCCATATTGTATGTGTGTACACACTAACCATTGCCCATTTTCCCTTCTTAAAACCCTCCCTTGTGAAGTTGATATTTTATTCCTGACGGTCTTGTTTTGTGAGTCCTTCTTCCCTGTCACTCCTATCCTTTCTCGTCCTCTCCTCTAGTTCCTGTGCCCAGTCTGAAATATCTCTGGATGGCTTCTCTGAGTGTCCTCCTCCTCCAGTTCCCGTAGTGTTGCGTGGAGCACGGGAGCGGCTGACTGTGGAGCTTAGGGACCGCAAAGCTCCTCTGGCTGTCATGGAAAGCCTGTCAGACGCTGAATCTGTCTACAGCCTGGATTCCAGGCGCTCCTCTGCTGCGCTTAGAGGTTCTCCAATGCTGAGTAGCCTCCCGTTCCCTTTGGATGCCCCGATTCCTGAAGAGAATCCATCTCTCAGCTCTCGCACTGAACTCCTGGCCGCTGACTGCCTCTGCCAGGGCACACCGGAACACCTGGGGGAGATTGGGCCTTTCTTTACGCCACTGGACTCTGTATCTAATCCAGAATACTCCATTCATCTGTCCCCTGCCACACCTCGCCACAGTGGACATTATTCCCCTCAGCCTTTCGAGACAGAGCCTAATGCCTACTCTAAAATTCCTTCTGATGGGGAACAGATGCCGGGCATCTACAGTCCAGGTAGCACTCCTAACGCTCCCTGCAGTCCACAAATTGCTTCTAAAGTGATTGATGGAGACAAGGAACAGTGGCAGTTGAGCACGGAGACTAGACGGGCAGCTTCCCCTCCGCCACCCCAGCTATCAAATGGAAACCCCAGCCGAACAGTGCTGGAATTTGCACAGTACTTGGACTCACTATTTAGACTAGATGGCAGCAGCTCACCTCCAATGGATCTTTCTGATGGGGAGTCGGAATCAGGACGGGGTTCCCTTGGGCACGTGGAGTGTTTGGGGGATGGACCGGATGACAAACAGCTTCTAGCCAGGGCAACGTTGGAGCCGAACCTGGTCCCCAAGCCCCCACGTACTTTTGCCGGATCTGCTGACCCCTCCTCTGGCATCTCCTTGTCACCTTCCTTCCCTCTCTCATCATCTGAGGAACTCAATGACCTTTCACCCGGTGAGGGTGCCCTACCTGCCATTGACTCGCTACGAACATCTATCCCTGTCCACTGTCCTGAGGGGAACACTCTGTCCTCTATGGTGTAATCCACTCTAACCAGCTGTTTACTGCAAATCAAGTGGTGCAGTCATCCCAGATTATATATTTAAAAAAAAAACAACAAAACATATCACAGTATGTGCATGTGATGGAATGTAGTCACTCATCAGAAACCGAAGGACGGATCTTGACTCACTAACACACAAATAATTTCCATTCTTCAGGTGTCCTCCCCCACTTGAATGATGTTTATAGCATTTTCACACTATTGCAATGATAATACATAATATAAAAAAATACCTCTCTGCATGCCAGGGGGCTGTGCTGTTTTTGGGTGGAAATGAACAACTGTAGCTTCACAAATGCCGTTCCAACAATGTTATGAGACATTTTCAGCATATGTTCATCCCCTGAATTGACTACGATAGAGAGCGTCGTTAACTTAGCAGGGATTCAAAAGCTAACACTGTAGAAGAAGCTAGTTTGCATAGGCACATCATCTCGGGTTCCTGCACCCTCAGCAGCATATTTTCTTCCTGCTTTTCTTTTTCATTGTTCAGTCAGGAATGTGAAGATGGACATATGTCAGTCGGTAGAAGCGTGAAGACGTGACACAATGTTCCTCAGGTCTATATAGGGTTGCTGTCAAGAGAGATTGCGTGTGTGGTTAAGGTCATGTGTCTTAAACATTTAGTGATTGTGACAACGTTATAACAGATGCCGATGGATGTTTTTAAACCTTTTAGTTACTCTTTATAGTGCATGATAGTTGTCTTTCTTTTCGAAGAGATTTTGTCACTAAGCCACTTAGATTGACAATTGGGAACTTGTGCACACATCATGTTTGCTTAGTCCCCTCTCTGCCAAATAATTTAATACAGTGATATTGCCAAATGTATTTCTCTGATGTACTTTTGTGTATGTTTATTGCTTTATTTGAGCACAAGAAGCTATGTTTACTATATCCCCCCCAGCCTACCGTCATTCCCATGTAGACTGTTACACACCACAGGAAAGACACCACCTGACTGCCATGGCTTTCCTGTTACCACTGCATATTTTGGTCAACCTTTAGGCAGCAATAACCACCTAGCTCATAGTTGTTTGTTTCCAAGAAACTGTACCGCTCTCATGGCGGAGTTCTTTGCAGCTAGTTTCACAAATGCTGCCGGCATGTCAAAGAAATTCTGTTTTTAATTATTTTTTTTTTCTCCATTATTATAGCAGGGTAATGCAAATGCAGGATCCCAGACATAACCATACGATACGTCTTCTAATTGTCCCAGGATACATTTTCTCTTGTTCTCAAGGTGCTCTCAGACATGATGGACATCAGGTGTTTGCTTCCCTTTAAACTGGTTCTCCTCGCGCTTCCTCGAGGTTGGACTGCATGGACAAATGAGCTGGTGTCAATTCTACACGTGGCATACAATCTTCCATATCACCAAGGGTGTAACAGGTGGCTTACTACTTGGATTATTTATTACGATAAATGCTTTCACTTTTATTGCTGTATTTGATGGTAAAGTTATCTTTATTGCTCTTGAAAACAGGTTGGTGTTTTTTTTTATTATCTTGCTTTTTTTTGTGTCTTTTTTAATAATTTCTCAGAAGTTGTCCATTTATGCTTTTCTTCCCCCGTCGAAGGGGAAAACTTTTTAACATTCGGCCATGGCACATTTATGAATGTTCCGTAGTGGTGAGACATTCTGCAGAATGACCTTTGGTGCAAAGCCGAGCTTGGAGTCACCAATGTGATCATCTCTGTTTGGAACAAGAGTTGTTACTCGCAGCACATCTCACATCTTGCCAGTTTACATTCTGTCACCGTACAGATCATCTTGCCAGTCCCACTTCTCTCACACAAATACTCTTGGGTTATAAACCCATTAAATAGGTAAGCTTGCAGCCAGTCAAAGCACTGTTTGGCCATGATGTGTACAGCACCATTCTCTGTGTGTATTATTTATGCAAATGTCTAAAAGAAGAATATTTAATTCCAATAGTCATGTGGAGAACAAGTGTATAACAAAAAGATAGCTATATATTTAAAATATCAATATTGACATATAGTACAAGGAATATTTCATCTGAAAGTTATTTATTGAAACTACTGGAAAAATTTACAAATTGTTCTATGAAGAGAGAGGAATATTTGCTTATAGGTCGTTTCCATGTTTACCTGGTTTGCTTCCTTCCTCTCCTGCCCCCATTGGGAATGTATTCGATCCCTCCTCTTATTGAACTTGTCTGTTATGGAATAAATTTAAAAAACATGGTCGTAATTGTCTCTTATTTCATTGAAATTATGCAAAATGATTTTACCCATTTCAATAATGTCAAGCGGTGCTTTACTCAACTCTGTGTAAAGGTCAACTGATCTAAGCAGACTCTGCCTAGTTTAACACACATTTTGAGTCCAAGCACCCAGCAGAGGTGGCCTACTCACATTGTAGTTAAGCAGAAGCACAGCTGTAAAAACACTCGTTAAAGTAGAAGTATAGTACCAATTTAACTTCAGTAAAAAAAAAAATATTGACTGAAATGTTCTTTCATTTTTAACATCAATTATATACCAGGTTTGATAACTGGGCACAAAAATTCATTTTGGTTCAGGTCACCTTACAGCATGTGATTTTTCATTGTGTACAGAACATTCGCCAATGGCCTGTGGTTTTGAGGCTGCCACAAGACAGCACATTTGTCACAAATCATTTTTGGAGCCGGCAGCATCAAACAATTTTCTAAATTTGGGTCATGGATGGGGAATATCTTCCCTCACCGAATCTATTGCGTCATCGTTGCGAATTCAAGGATTTACGTTCCTCCTTGCGGCTGTTCCAAGTCCACATCTCGGGAAAGGAAAAATAAAATGGAAGTCAAGTTACCCATCGCTTGGTAATAAAGTGCAATAAAGGCTACGAATGACTGAGTATTTGTACTCCATAAAATGAATGCACGGTACAGTATTTGCAGGAGTTATACAGCTCGAGGACAGCGTGTGCAAAATGGCACGTTTTAGGATGCAGCCAGTAGAGGGAGGCAGCGTCTGATTCACAATCTTTGACACACAAGGAAGAGATTATTACTTCCGGGGGATATCACTAGTGTTTTGCTGTATTTGTCTGCCATCATGAATTAACGCTGGAGTGTCAAAGTTGGATCTGGTGAACGTTTTGGTAAGAAAAACACCCCACGTCATTATCGACACTGCAATGGACAACAATAATAATTTTCGATTGCTGGTATGGTCGCGTGTCTTTAAGATGACATTACAGCTGATGTAGCTAACTGTGTTTGCTCGGTTAGCTTTACAATTCATGATGGACGTCTCTTCCTTCATAAATGTGGTCAATTTCGTGACATCTATCTTGCTATATTAATGTATAATATATAGTCCCCCCGCCCCCCCGTAGCACTCTTATGTACAATAATATACAGCATAAAAGCACAACCGTTAACTTCAGAAGTGAATGAAGTTCGATCATAAAGTCAAGTAATCATCTCCATAATGACAAGAACTAAATAACCGGGCTTGTCAAAATAGAATGACAGAAAAGCATAAGAGGCCAAATAATTACATGCCTAATGGCGACACACATTAAATTAAACATTGCTCTTACCTTCAAGTTTATTGCACACAAAATGGAAAGACGTTTTAAAAATGTGCACCTTTCTTAAAAAAATATATAAAAGTCCAAATCCTCTGATTTCAGTCTCTCAAATGTGAATACGTTATGATTTCCTTAGTCCTCTATGGAAGTAAACAAATTATTGTATCTTTGTGTTTTAGACAAAACATTCATGGAGTTCAGTTGACTTGGGAAAATGGTCAACATTTTTGCACATATTTGGACACTTTTCAAGTTAAACACGAACCCAGTCTTTCCATAAAGCGTGCTGGGGTCCAATTTGAAATCGGAAAAGGCTCAGTAATACCTAAACATAACGATTTTCCAAAAACAAGTGCATAGCTAAGCAGTCAGCTCAAATTCTAGGCAGAAACTAAGGAGTTGGTTTGTTGCTTGTATTAAAATAGCTAGCAAGCAAGATAACATACAGAAGGTAACGGTATCATTCTTAGCATCAGGGCTCTGATTCACACAAGTGTTTTCCCATGAGAGACCAAAAGTGAGACATTGCAGCCTCTCAGATTACAGTTTTTACTTTCTGACACATACTCATAACCTTTAATATGAAAGGCCTGTGGGTGATGCTGGACCTCCGAGTCCGACATCTCTCATTCGGTGGTCTTTTCACAATAATGATTGACTCACTCCACATTATCCCTTCAAAGTTTGCATTGAGTCTTAAGTTATTCCAAATTGGCTATGTGCTGTCAACGTGTAACAGTTTTACTCAAATTACACGGCTTGTTTGGGGGAAAATGCGTGTAAAGTCTTTTCCTTTTGCTGGCTGGTTATCTGCTGTTGTGTATGTGAAGCTAAAAATGTGTGTCGCATCAAGTTAAAAGTTCAACCAAACTCATATCTTTGTTTGTTGTGATGGTAAGTGCTGAAAATGTGAGAAGACAGAACAATATAGTACTGAATTGTAGAGGTTTAGCTTGAGACTTTATGTTCATCTCTTTTGGGTGGGGCTAAAAAATACACCCCTAATCTCAAGGGGCTAGAGCGTATACTTTCTAGCATGAGGCCCTCCCCCACTATATAAACACAGAGTGCCCTCATTCCATGCAGCAGCCATTTCAACACCGCTTATCCTGGTTAGGGTTGCGGGGCGCTGGAGCCTATCCCAGCTGACTTCGGGCGAAAGGCGGACTACACCCTGAACTGGTCGCCAGTCAGTCGCAGGGCACATATAGACACGGACAACCATTCGCACCCACATTCACACCGTCACTGAGTGGGAACTGAACCCACGCTGCCTGCACCAAAGTCAGGCAAGTGTACCACTACACCATCAGTGACCATGCAGCAGCCATTTGGCAGAATTGCCACTTCCTCATTCATTAATTTGACCCATTACTACCATCCATCCATCCATCCATCCATTTTTTGAGCCGCTTCTCCTCACTAGGGTCGCAGGCGTGCTGGAGCCTATCCCAGCTATCATCTGGCAGGAGGCGGGGTACACCCTGAACTGGTTGCCAGTCAATCGCAGCCCATTACTACCAGTGTAGTGTGAAAGTGGCCATCAAACTATGCCCACAACTTGAAAAGTTACATCTTCCCTGAAGTGTAATGTGTTTTGTGTTATTTGGGCTGCAGTGTCTCTGCCGTCTGGCTGCACGTACGTTGTGTTGCGAGGCGAACTGGACAGGATCTGCAACCCCTTTCCAGCGGAGGAGCCGAAGGTCCGGCACAACGGCCATCAGCCACACGGGAAGAGGAGGAGGAGGGTGAAAAAAATCATCCGGCTGTGGCCACCAAAGGCTGAACCTCAGTGGCCACAGCAATGCACCACGGTCCCTCTGCCTGTATGAAATTTTTCCCCACCTCCTTGCGCCGCGTCACAGCTGACCACCCTTTATGCCGTCGATTAACGGCCCGCTGAATTTCAATGGAGACAAAGGGGTGGCCGCCGCAGAATTCCATTCTGCGGCCCGTTTGAGCGTCTCTCCCGGCTTAGGAGGAGCCGTGAGAGGGCACATCTTTGGTTGACAGCTGAAAGTTCTGGGGAGGTGGGATTTTGAGAGCGTTTAGCGACAGGCCCACAGTGTCTGGAAGCTGAAAGTCTGTTTGGCAGCATTTTTAAAAATTTAAGTACTTTTAATGTCGGTAAAAATGTGTGCGCAGGGGGGCAGGCAGATGGGACATGCCAACTACGCTTATGCAAAAAAGTGAATCATTATTCTTTATGCTGCATATGTCGTCTTTATTTGTCATTACAGCGGCTCGGTGGGCAAGCAGGAGCCAGACATGTATGCCTCCAGTAAATACAGCTCCCGGGGACCTGCTCTTATCCCTCGGATGAAAACCAAGCACCGTATATACTACATTACTCTCTTCTCTGTGGTGTTGCTCGGCCTCATTGCCACTGGGATGTTTCAGTTCTGGCCTCACTCCATTGAGTCCACAGCTGACTGGACCGTCGACAAACGGAGTGTTCATGATGCTCCTCTGGTGCGCCTCCCAGTCTCCAGTCCCATTCCTGAGAGGGGAGACCTCAGCTGTCGCATGCACACTTGTTTCGATGTGTATAGATGTGGCTACAACCCTAAGAATCGAATTAAGGTAATAACCTTCTTTAACCACTTTCTCACCATATTTAAGTGTCAGTATTGCTTGGTAATGAAAGATTTTTCTTTTTTAGGTTTACATCTACCCGCTACAGAGATTTGTTGATGAACTTGGGGTTCCGATCAGCAGCACAGGACTTTCACGCGAATATAACGACATTCTCAGCGCCATTTCGGACAGCGACTTTTACACTGATGATGTCAACAGGGCTTGTCTTTTTATCCCCTCAACCGATGTCCTGAATCAGAACTCCCTGCGAATCAGAGAGACCGCTCAGGCTCTGGCAATGCTACCCAGGTAAATGTCTCACTTGCGGTTAAATTCTTTAACAAAAAAAAATAAAAAAATGTATCAGAATCATCTTTACTGGGCCAGAATGTTAAAACGCTCAAGGAATTTGTCTCTGGTAGTTGTAGCCACTCTATTACGACAGCAAACAAGCAACTATAACAAATAAACATCTAGGACATAAACACAAGAGTACAGAGAGTCATTAAGCAATATAAAGTGTCCAGGATTGTAGTGATACTGACGCAACAATAATTGTGCAAATGTTAAATGTAGTTCTCCCCTGAAATTACAAGTTAAATTTGCTTAATACCAATTAACCACACCTACATAATAATTGATTAGTTTGACTAATTGATTGTTATCAATTCTCTCAATTGTGTAGAATTTTTTAAGCATGTCTTGAAGAATCTGAGGCAAAATTGAGCACACTCCTTGGCTACAACCAGCGGAGAGACTGTAAGTCTAAACCGTTTGTGGTCGTATGCAGTGGTCAACAACCTTTTTTGTACCACAGACTGGTTTCACATAGAAATATTTTGACAGACCAACATAGCAACAAATGATTAAATAATATACAACTTCCCATTACGCGGAATGTAGTTGTAATTAGAGAGAGCTCTGCCGTTGTTTCTTTTCAGCGAGCCGGCCCTATCTGGAGTAGAAAAAAAACAAAAAAAACTCCAAAGGATGGTCTTCTAATGCCGGATACATGTGCCGAAACAGTTTTGACGGCCTCATTGCCTCATTTGCAAGCCTGTCGTGACTGTGCGGACTGTTGTTATGATCTCTTAAATACACCTTACTTTTTCTTGGAAGTTTCTTCTGTCTTATTATTTGGTCAGGTCCCAATTTGAAAAAGCTCTCCAAGCATGTTTGTTGTTTTACCAATTTTTCCTAGTTTTTATGGGCTTACCTTTTTCCTGTATAAGGGGGACCAAGATGAGCGAGGCGTAGGCAGATGCACCTGATTTCCCCCTACAAAAAAACCTTTTTTAGACTGATTCTCAATAAAATATATTTTGTGCAG
This sequence comes from Phycodurus eques, assembly GCF_024500275.1. Taxonomy (NCBI): domain Eukaryota; kingdom Metazoa; phylum Chordata; class Actinopteri; order Syngnathiformes; family Syngnathidae; genus Phycodurus; species Phycodurus eques. Next base: position 35,013,266 of record NC_084526.1, on the reverse strand, counting down.
TCACCCTGTGTCTGTGGGGTGGTGGTTCGGGACCTGTGGTCTAAAGAATAATAATAAAATGACAGTTATTGAATAATATTTTTAAAACAACAATTGGTTCAGGTAACGGACTAGTTGTTACAATCCCATTCAACCAATGTTTCCTGAGGCGATATAAATCTTGCTGTTGAGAAGGACTTAGTGCTGAATTTGAGGCTCATTGGCTTCATTGGGGTCATCAGGTGGGTACCTTCACCTCTGCTTCGATGATTAGCCCTCAACACCTCCAGAGGGCTCATTGGCAGCACCTACCTTCCCAGGTGTGTCCCCTTCAGCTCTGAATTATCTGCTGGCTCTGTTATTGTGTGTTGTTTATATTATATTATAATGTAGTGAATCTTGACAGACTGATGAATAAGGTTTTTACGACAAATCTATATACAGTGTTTGTTGGTCTTTTGTTCAAATCAAATCAGGCTTTATATGTATTGCACCTTTCATACATACAACAGCAATACAACAGATGGGAAAAGACCCACGACTCCTACCCATACGCAAAGACACACACATCCACGCATACATACATAGAAACACACACACATGCATACAAACATACAAATGCATACAAACACACAAAATTGCATACGTACTAACTGTGAGTAGTTACATGGCGCGGCACTGAGGAAGGGAGGATAGGCCAGCTAAGGGGAGCATCCACGCTAAGAGGTGCCACAGCCCACGGCTGCCTCAGAGACTACTCCAACCACAACAGACTGGGGTAGACCCTACACTTTGTGTCGTGACCCCCTGCACCCACATCTGCTGGGCCAGTGATAACCTCAGGACAATGTACCCACAGTCAGACCATATCCATCCATCCATTTTCTGAGCCGCTTCTCCTCACTAGGGTCGCGGGCGTGCTGGAGCCTATCCCAGCTGTCATCGGGCAGGAGGGGGGGGGTACACCCTGAACTGGTTGCCAGCCAATTGCAGGGCACATACAAACAAACAACCATCCAAACTCACATTCACACCTATGGGCAATTTAGAGTCTCCAATTAATGCATGTTTTTGGAATGTGGGAGGAAACCGGAGTGCCCGGAGAAAACCCACGCAGTCACGGGGAGAACATGCAAACTCCACACAGGCGGGACAGGAACCCGGGACCTCAGAACTGTGAGGCTGACACTCTAACCAGTCGCTCACCATGCCGCCTCAGTCAGCCCATATGCACTTCCTAATTTGGAGGCCCCCTAGAGGAAAACACTAAAAAGAAAAAATGAACGACAATACAAAGAAATCAGTTAAAAGACAAAAGGTGAGTCTTGGACATGACGTTTGTACCAGTTCCTCTTGCACATAATTTATTGTACTTATCCATATAAATATAGCATTTAAAGTGTGCTGACCAATACTAGTTCTTCAATTTAGATAAAGTCAGTGTTCTCCTCTCTCTCATGCAAAGGAGTGTTTCGCATTCCACTTTGGTCTTGGTCCAAGAGAGAACAACACAAATGTCTTGTTGCTACAGTAACACTAATAGTTAATAAGATTATTTACTTAATTGATGACATTTTTGTTAAAACTTGATATGTAAATTTATCACTGCATCAAATAGTCATTTTTTTCTTTTTTTCTTTTTAAAGGTGGAACAAGGGGATGAATCACCTACTTTTTAACATGTTGCCAGGGGGCCCACCAGACTACAACACTGCTTTGGATGTGCCCCGAGACAGGTAATCCTAACATAAACAGGTTTTCCTTATTATATATGTCATATTCAAAGCAGCATTTGAGGAAAGACAAAATGGAAACAATGCATTATTAACTTTTACTTTAGCGTTTTTGCTTCACAAACACATCAATGCGTGAGTGAGGGGGGTGGGAGGCAAAAACAAAGTGCATGTCAGTAGGTGTAACATAAGCACAGATGTTATTAGGTTTTATGATGATTTGTCCAATGGCATCGTCAGATGATCTCCTAATACTGTCAACGGGTGTTTTCTTTTTTCTTTTTTTTTTCTTTTTTTAAAGAGAGATCTTATAATGGCACAGAGCCAAAAAAATGATTGATTGTGTGGACCCTAATGTTTTGCCTGGATCACACAGTCGAAGCAGAACACACATTTAAAAAAATCATTTCCAGAAGGGTGAATAAATATTTACAAATAGCTACAAATGGATATCCTCTACATTAAAGTGAGGGTTGGTGGTTTTATGTGAGATGATGAACAACATCTTTAGATGTAAGGAATTTCCTGAGCTCATCCAGAGAGTGTAGTCAGCATGAAACTTGATCAGAACCAGGTGTGGAGGGATTTTAGTGTTTTTCCTTTGCCTTTTGAGTTGAATGGAATACCAAAAATACTTCATCACTCAAACTAACACTTGACCAGACACTGTATAAGGGAATAGTAACCAAAAGAACAAATTTGCAGGCATGCAATTTTGTTGCTAAATTCTATTAAATTCCATTGTGTGTTCAGTGTTGTTCTAGTCAAAGCTGATTTTCTTTCATTCAGAGCACTCCTGGCTGGTGGTGGCTTCTCCACATGGACGTACAGACAAGGTTACGATGTCAGCATCCCAGTTTACAGCCCCCTTTCTGCTGATGTTGAGCTGCCTGAGAGACAGCCTGGGTGAGCTCATTGCAACCATAAACCTCTCGTTGCGGTTATTTTAGTGTAGTTTCTGTAGATGTTCAGTGTGCTTCGAAGATAACTACCAAGCCGATCATTTGCACAGAAGAGCTGGAGGATTGAGGCATGACAATAAATATACAAAGTGAAGAAAATCTAATTACACAAAATGGTTTGGGTTATAATTAGCGGTGTCCCGATTCGAACAGCAAAAAAACAAGTATCAGATTTAATCGGACTCGATCTAAACGCTACGGTTTTACCACTCTTATACAGCACAAGCAGTCCATTCAATGATCTGCTCCAGCACTTCGACGCAGCAGGGCCCAGAGAGCATGCAGAGACCACGTGATGACAACAACAGGTTGCTAAAGTGGGAACATAGTAGCAAGGAGTAAGATTGAATGTTAAAGTTGTTTATTGAGACTCCAGTTGAAGTTCACTGCAGAACTAAAAACACATAAATGAATAACACCTATTGAATGTTGAAATACATCACAGACTTCGTTTCTTTCTTAGTTATTGTTCAGAAAAATTGCTATCTTACTGCACACAATGAAGGAAAAACACCATTGACAAGCTAACAAAAAATAGCATTGAACATGTGGCACCTGTATCTCTAAAAAATAAAGAATATTGGTACACCACAGACTGTGTATAAACACATACAAACAGGCAATATAACAATATATCCTCTCTGGCATATATTCTTCCGAGTTATATTAACAATATTCGTTTGTTATTGCAAATGTGCATCTCATTGCGTACACCACACTGCCCCTCAGAGGTCAAGACGTGCACAGCAGGAACAACGATACCAGCGATGAAGAAGTTCAAGTGTATTGCCGCGCATGTAGAGAAAGCAAAGGATGTTTCCACCATTACTGACAGTAAAAAAAAAAATAACTGACTCAAACTTTGTTATTTCGCACTTTCAAAATATAATTTATTTTTTGTGGTTTTCTAATTCATGTTTAATCCAGCGGCACGGTGGATGACTGGTTAGAGCGTCAGCCTCACAGTTCTGAGGACCCGGGTTCAATCCCTGGCCCCGCCTGTGTGGAGTTTGCATGTTCTCCCCGTGCCTGCGTGGGTTTTCTCCGGGCACTCCGGTTTCCTCCCACATCCCAAAAACATGCATAAATTGGAGACTCTAAATTGCCCGTAGGCATGACTGTGAGTGCGAATGGTTGTTTGTTTCTATGTGCCCTGTGATTGGCTGGCAACCAGTTCAGGGTGTACCCCACCTCCTGCCCGATGACAGCTGGGATAGGCTCCAGCACGCCCGCCACCCTAGTGAGGAGAAGCGTCTCAGAAAATGGATGGATGGATGGATGTTTAATCCATTCAGATGTAGAATATTTTATGTTTAATTTAAGCAGTGGTTAGGTTGCAATTTCGGTACATATTTTTGGTATTGGTTTTATTGAAGTTATTTTTCAGGATTTTCTAATATAATTTGTATGTATTTTATTCAATTGTAGTACACATTCTTGTTTTGAAAGTTACTTTAGTTTTTCTCATACCTACTGTTGCTGATTATTGTTCTTTATTGGAGTCATATTACTTGATCAAGCCTTTTCTAACATTCCATACTACAAAATAAGTAAAGTATGGATGGTTATTGCTGATTCGGATTGGACTGATAACGGTATCGGTCAAAACGGCAATATCGGTATTGGATCTGAAGTGAAAAAGTTGGATCAGGACGTCCCTAGTTATAATAGAAATCTGCTAAATGCATAACCATGAACACATCTACTCAGAGAACGTAAACATATGGCTTTAAAAAAAAATTTGGTCGCCTGTGACATTTTAATGAATACACATCGAAATGAGGTTTTATTTTCATCCTGACCTACTGTGGATTAATTGTGTGATTTTAGGACTTTGTGGCAGAACTAAAGTACTTAATCACTTTCAATCTGCTGTCTTCACTCTTCCAGGCCTCGCCGCTATTTCATCCTGTCATCTCAAACAGCCATTCACCGTGAGTATCGGGCTGAACTCGAACGCCTGAAGGAGGAAAATGGCCAGGCTCTCCTCCTTCTGGACAAGTGTAGCAACCTCTCCCAGGGAGCTGCCTCTGCTCGAAAGCGATGTTACAAGGGCCAGGTGTATGACTACCCTCAGATTCTGCAGGTTAGCACAGCTGCATACAAATGTGACTTTTTAAAGATTCAAGTTGTCAAGATGTCACTGATGGATAATCAATGTGAAACACAAAATGATTGTGCTCCCCCAATGTTTCTGCAGGAGTCCTCCTTTTGTGTGGTGCTAAGGGGTGCACGTTTGGGTCAGGCTGCTCTTAGTGATGTGCTGCAAGCTGGTTGTGTCCCTGTCATCCTTGCGGATTCCTACATCCTTCCTTTTTCTGAAGTTCTTGACTGGAAAAGGTTGGTGTAATTCAGTCCATCTCCCATTAAGCATGAAATAATTTGAGTCGTCTGCTCTTACCTCACTTACGTTGTGTTATCTGGCACAGAGCATCTGTGGTTATCCCAGAAGAGAAGCTCTCTGAGATGTACACCATCTTGAAGAGTATCCCACACAGACAAGTGGAGGAGATGCAGAGACAGGTACCGGTCACAATGGTTGGATACAGTATATATTTTTTAACTTTCTGTTTAGCTGCGTTTTCAGTGAGTAGCAGTTAAATTACAAATGAAAAATATTATCGTCAAACAGGTAGGAATGTCGTACTTCTGGTGTGCATCTGCTAAAAATGAATGAGTGCATACTGTTGCTTTACCTAAAATCACAATGCTGATATTCTGACAGATAATAGTACCACATTTTTTAAATTTCAATTTCTTGTCTAGAGTTTAAAATGGATAGCCGAAATCTACCGTGGGGCAAAAAAGTATGTAGTCAGCCACCAATTGTGCAAGTTCTCTCACTTAAAAAGATGAGAGACCCCTGTAATTTTCATCATAGGTATACCTCACCTATGAGAGACAAAATGAGAAAAAGAAAATTCCAGAAAATCACATTGTCTGATTTTTAAAGAATTTATTAGCAAATTATGGTGGGAAATAAATATTTGGTCAAGAACAAAAGTTCATCGCAATACTTATATACTCTTTGCTGACAATGACAGAGGTCAAAAGTTTTCTGTAAGTCTTCACAAGGTTTTCACACACTCTTGGTGGTATTTTGGCCCATTCCTCCATGCAGATCTCTAGAGCAGTGATGTTTTGGGGCTGTCGCTGGGCAACACAGTCTTTCCACTCCCTCCAAAGATTTCCTATGGGGTTTAGATGTGCAGACTGGCTAGGCCACTCCAGGACCTTGAAATGCTTCCTACGAAGCCACTCCTTCGTTGCCCGGGTGGTGTGTTTGGGATCATTGTCATGCTGAAAGACCCAGCCACATTTCATCTTCAATCCCCTTGCTGATGGAAGGAGGTTTTCATTCAAATTTTGTCACGATACATGGCCCCATTCATTCTTTCCTTTACACGGATCAGTTGTCCTGGTCCCTTTGCAGAAAAACAGCCCCAAAGCATGACGTTTCCACCCCCATGCTTCACAGTAGGGTATGGTGTTCTTTAGATGCAACTAGGCATTCTTTCTCCTCCAAACACAAGCTGATTTTTTTACCAAAAAGTTCTATTTTGGTTTCATCTGACCATATGACATTCTCCTAATCCTCTTCTGGATCATCCAAATGCTCTCTAGCAAACTTTAGACGGGCCTGGACATGTACTCTCTTAAGGAGGGGGACACGTCTGGCACTGCAGGATTTGAGTCACTGGCGGCGTAGTGTGTTACTGATGGCAGCCTTTGTTACTTTGGTCCCAGCTCTCTGCAGGTCATTCACTAGGTCCCCCCGTGTGGTTCTGGGATTTTTGCTCCACATATCAATTATACGACTATATACTGGTATTCATTTTTAAACCATGGGAAATTGATTATATTATTCATATGATATAACCCATTATTTAAAGCGGTTTTATGGTCGATATGCAATTTATCAGTTTTACCAGCAGAGGGCTCACAAGACTGGATTGAAAGCGCTCACTTCCGTAGTCCAAGCTACAAGTTTTGTCATTCAGTAAGCACTGAAAAGTGTGTCTAAATGTTTGACTGGTAGTGTAACTTTGTAAGTTATATTATAAGAATGGGGGATAATTTAAGGCCTAATTTAACTATTTGAATTGTTTATGATACATATACAGGGTGTTTGAAAAGTAACTCCCTATTTTAAAATACTTATAATTTATTCATGTTGTAATATTTTTCGCATTTTTTTTAGTGTATGCTCCATGATCAAAGGAGAAAGTCTATTCTACCAAACCAACGACTTTGGAAGAACTTGAAGGGCGAATATGAGAAGTTATGTCTTCCATCCCACAAGAGTTCCTTGTGAAATCAGTTAATGCGGTTCCCAGGTGGCTTGAGCAACTGGTGGCTAATGCTGGCACCCATATCGAATTTGAAATAAAACTCCATGCAATACACTTTCTTCTCATGTTCATTTCTTGTAAGAATTATAGTTCAGAAATAAATTACAAGTACTACTTCAAGTAGGGATTTACTTTTCAATCACCCTGTATATTAATCTTCCAAATTATTTTACCTTGAGGGTTGATTATCATCTTATCATGAGTCTTGTCATCTTGGGGTTGTTGGGGGATGTTGACCTCCTTTGACTGTAACAACCCATGCAGGCTAAATAGCTGAACTTATTTTTCAGTCAAGATATATCAATTACATTTGGACCATGAGAACAGAACCTAGCACTGTGTGAACCGTTATCCAGCCAAATAGTAGTGTTTCTTGAACACAATAGAATTGCACTGCCAATAAATACAGTCAATGTACAACCCCCGGTGTTTCGGCAAATTTTATCTGTTGAAGCTGATTTATCGAAAACATGCATTTGTTTCATTTTACAACAAATTCTATAAATCGAGAGGTTGATGAGAGGTGTCAGCACAGCTTCATCCATCCATCCATCCATCCATCTATCTTCCGTACCACCTATCCTCACTAGGGTCGCGGGCGGGCGCCTATCTCAGCTAACTCTGGGCGAGAGGCGGGTACACCCTGAACTGGTCACCAGCCAATCTTAGGGCAGATAGAGGCAATCATTCATACTCACATCCACATATATGGGCAATTTAGAGTCTTTAGTTAACCTACCATGCATGTTTTCAGAATGTGGGAGGAAACCAGAGAAAACCCACACAAGCACGGGGAGAACATGAAAACTCCACATTGGCGAGGCCGGATTTGAACCCAGGTCTTCAGAACTGTGAGGCAGATGTGCTAACCAGTCTCCACCGTGCTGCCCCCATGGGGTCCAATTCATGCAGTTTCACAGCTACATTAAATTA
>NC_084526.1:34882807-35000307 GCF_024500275.1 Phycodurus eques | reverse complement strand
CTATAAAACGCTGATTCCTTTCCCTACCCACCGATGAAGCACAGGGTCAGTGTTTGTGATACTGTGAGACAATGTTTATGTGAATTTTGTCCCAATTCATTGTGATAAGTTGCTACGGTGAAGTTGTAGCCCAATGTTAAATTAAGTTTTTTTTTGTTTGTTTTTTTGTTTGAAGATTAAAATAAACGCTAAAAACCATCAGTGCAAAAGTGCAACCAACCGTTAGCTGTCTCAATGTTGGCAAATATGTATTGTATTGTTTCACTCACCCAATTGACTGAGAGTTTACTTCACTGAAGCTCCGTGCAGTGTAGGCTGAGGCTCGGAGCGAGTCACACGCTACACATTGTGGAAGCCTCCTTTGCACAATGTAATCTTATTCCATTATTCCACTGAGGCGACTGGTCATTCATTTGAACAAAGTTAAGACATACTTTTGTTCGCCGCAGCTGCTGTTGCGCACAAGCACGTCATTAGGACTAGGCATCGAAACTGGGATCCGAAATTTTTAAATTTGAACGGTTCCGGGAGAACCGAAACATTAGCCCCGTTTACAATCGGTTCTTGATTCTCGATGCCCATCCCTAGTAGCACCGCACAAGCAGTGTATTAAGGTTTGATATACACCTAACAGGCTCAGCAGTAGTTCTGAATGAGGAGGATTCCTCCATTGCGGTGGGAGAAAAGGTTCTTGCATGTCTGAGGCAGTCTGTTTGTGAATGATAGGATGGGCGTTTAGCCTTCATGTGGTTGTGAAAGTTTGTGGCTGCACGAAGCTTGGCAATGCAGCCATCTCTGTGGAGCTGTTAATCAGCAGTCTCCCTGGGGTTAGAAGAGCATATGATCGTGAGAAAATGGGTACGTTTGTCTTTGAGTTGTGCTTTGAACCAAGTCTGACAGGTGTTTGTTGTACAGAAACGGGACTGTGCCGTTCACATACTTTAGTAAAGAATTATTAGTTGTTCAACAGTGAAGTGCTCTATCTTTGCATGACATTTGCCCTCTGTTTTCACCCTTGGTTCAGGTTTGTCCCATCCCAGAGCTTAATTGTGTCGAGGTACAGATTTTTGGTCATTCATGTCTGAGATGGGAGGTGAAGTGTTTTAGGGATCAATTCAGTGAGTGAATGGTGAGAAGAACTTGAACAGAACACTAAATAAATCATCCAGAGAACCACCCCCCAACCCACCTCACCTCGTGTAGTCTTTTAGGCTGGTAATTGAAAGCACATTTTCCAGAATTGTGGTGCTGTTACACTGGGTTTTCAGAATGAGGGACAGGCTGCTTTTTGTTTGGGGATTGTGAGTAAAGGGTTTACTTTTAAGGTTGAGGCCTCTCAGGCTTTAAGATGTTTTGGGCCATACAACTGTGTTTTGGCTATCAATTAAGCTGTGGAGTAAATTGAGACTTTCTCCACATTGATAACCATCTTAAAAGTATATACAGTGCACAAGTTGGTTTTCTGTCCATACTTTTCTGTCCAAATGTAGTTTTTCAAAATGATTATGCCTTAATGATTTGGAAATGACTTCTGAAGTCAAACCAAGTGATTAAAAAAAATCACTGTCCTTAAACATTTTGTCTAAATCTCGCTTTTTGAGTGTACAGCCTACTTTTTGTCTGTGTAGGGTAGTTTGAGGGTAGCCAAAAGTGTTAAAAAATAGAGCGAGTATCCGCATAGTATTCCAAACACTGCTAGTTGTTTCTTATTGGCATGCCAATCTCCGTCTTAGAATGTGTTGTAGGCATTATAAATTTATACATAATACGTAATTTCTATGCATTTTACATAATTTGTGAAGATCAATTTCTAAGTATCAAATAACTTATATTGAACAGGAAAGACTACTCAGCCATTAGATCTGTCAGACGTTGTTAAGCTGCAGATGTCTTTTCATCTAATTTGATTTCAAGTCATTTGGCAAATGACTTAACTGGCTTTGGTAATGAATGTGTGTCATATATTTTACTTTAATTATTTCCCCCTCTACTTGTTTGACAATGTGAGAATTACCGCAGGGAAGTTTCCACTTGTCAGTAGAGGGAATTTTTACTGGTGCATTGGTCACGAATGTTGGATAAAACGCCGTGGCTGTCTTTGAGTTGGGTTGATGTTGTGGAAGGTGCCATATTATTGTATAATTATACTTTGTGGATTTCAAGAATGCCACAGATTTACTGTCCTTTTTCAACAGCTTTTCACTGCAACCAGAGTGGGACACTTTCATTTTGATGTCTTCCCAACAACCATGACTCTTGTTTACATGTTCTAGTAAGGCCTGGCTGTGTAAGTTTGTTTGTATTGTTGGACTGTGTTACTTTCCATGTCACACTGATTTTTATGATAATCTTCAGCATTTGGTACACCAGAAAGCTCAACTGTTGGGGTCTGTGAAAGTCCCGCACTTTATAGGCCATTTTAATGGAGAGCAATGACAGAGTAGAGCTTTGAAGACAGTCGTTAACTTCCTGGCAAACTCTCATCCCAAATTTAAGCCTCCTCTCGTTTCTTTGATTGCGTTGTCTCCTGGTTCTCCACTCCATCACTCCAACATCACGACCCGTACATATTTTTGAGGAAACGGTCAGCCTTGTTGCAGATTCACGTCTAGTCTTCTTTTCATGATCTCTTGCTTCTGTAAGGTTTCTGTCATGGACCTAGCCAGCATTCTTTGCCCAGCCTACGTTAGCCCTCAAGAGACATTATTGGATGATTGCTTGCTAATAAAATCTATCATCTGGAAACTACTGCAGGTGATGTCAATGTTTTGGGAAGGGAGTCTTAAAGTGTCATAAATCATAGAAAAACATACGCTTCACTACAGAACCTTTTCCTAACAAATGTGTGTAAGAGAGTCAAACCTGAGTTTCTCGTGTGTGTCTTTGCCTTCTGTCTTGTGTAGAAGTGGTCCAGTGTGAACAGTCCCCTCTTCTTGCCACTTATCCCACCAAGAGCACCTGGGTTCACAGCAGTGGTGTTGACCTACGATCGTGTCGAGAGTCTTTTCCGAGTCATCACAGAAATTTCCAAAGTTCCTAGCTTGGCTAAGCTGCTGGTGGTGTGGAATAATCAGAACAAGAGTCCTCCTGAGGGTGAGTAGATTCATTCACGCATCCACACGACATGAGCTCACACGTCGTCGTCTCAGGTGCACTACGGTAAAACATGGAAAGTGTTTGTGAACAGGAAAAGGGCTTGCTTCTCCAAACAGTTTTCATCACTAATTTGAGTTTCTTGGGGACACTTAATTTAATGGTAAATGAACATCTGAATCAACAGCAGACTGTTACGGCCGTTTGTTCTTTTTTTCATTTGTCTCGGGAAGCTTACGACTTCTTGCACCTCTGTTTTTGTTGTTAATGAGGCAACACGAATAGTACACCACTGTTAACCTGTCTTACTCTGCTGATGGCACCATGTCTGTTCTTGACCAGAAATCAAATCAACCCTGAGTTGACTCATATAATGAAGTAGTAGGAAGACTTTGAAGTGCTCTCTCGCGGCTGCAGTTTTTCTTTTCATCAGCGGCGCCTGGCTGGAGTGGCGTGACCCATTAGAATTAACGAGGGGCCATTGACAGGTCAGACTCTCAGGTCTCAGTCAAGTACAAGGAATTATTTTTTTTCTCATTCATACCAAGTCTTACAGGCTGCATTGTTATTGTCTTTTGTAGTAAAAAAAAAAATAATAATCCCTAAACGCTAATGTATACACTCTACACAGCAACTGGGTATCACTGCAAAAAAACACAAGTCATAGTTTCTATCCTAAACCTCTGGCTAAAAAGCTTTGATTCCGGCCCTCTTTTTGGAGTCGAAAAAGTCATTGAAATTTGATTTATAAGTTTACAAGGCTGAACTCAAATAATACCATTGTCATGATGTTTCTTGGCAGTGTTGAAATTAAGGAGGGAATGACAACAGTTGGACAGGCAGAAAGAGAAAATTGGATTCTTAACATAGCCTGCCAATTGTTTTTGACGTGCGTCGTCTGACACTGTTTAGAGGAGGTCGAGCTCTTCTCACAATCTGCTAAGGCCCATCAACACAATTAATGAGGGCACACGTGAATGATCAGTGTGCTGACAGTCTTGCCATGGACCCAGGATCTTTAAAATCTTCCCTTGATAAAAGAGCTTCGGGCATTTGCGTCATGAAGAATAGTAACTGCAAGAGTTTTGCATGTGCTCTTGCCTTGCACTGTTATGTTATATTTACACTGCCTGCACAAACTGTCAGTAGTCAAGTACTTCATAGATATTTGTCCTTCACAACCAAGGAAGCCATCATTGTTTTCAATTTCTAAATACAATTTCATTAACCCCTTTTAATCAGCATAAACTTGTTGAAACATGTTATGCAGGTAGCTCTTATTTTGTTTCTGTTATACTCTTCAGCTCTCCCTCCAGTTGTGAAGTGTAAATTACTTTTAAGCCATTGCAAAATACAACATATGAATTATTACCTTGTATAAACCACATCTTCACAGCCTGTTATTTTTCCACTCTTTCCAGGTGCACTGCACTGACATAGAAATGGGGGACTAAGTTTCCCCAGCATTTTCCACTTTAAGATTTTGTATCAGAGGCAGGACTATGCCCCTTTAAATAGTGATTGCTAAAATGGTGGGACAGGCATGTGAAGTTTTATGCTTAACACCAACTTCCCCTACCCTGCTGTCCGAAAAGTATTTTACAAATCACACCGGGACCTTTGTGATGCCGTCTCATGCATCTAATACTGTTTACTCCGTCTCGCTGTATAAAAACATACCCAGTTGTGGCAAAGTCCCACCTTTATTGAGTTTTGTGGCGGTCTTTTGACAGTTCTCTATGTAAAAGATGTTTTAAGATCAGTCAAAGTTTCTACAAGCGAAGCACACAACTCTGTACAGTGATGTTTGTGCTAAACCATGTCAGGTGTCAAGGCTGCTCCACCAATATCGTAGACCACTAAAGTTTGGGTTATCATGACATTAACAGGGACACTATTCTCTTCAGTAAATTTTTTTGGGGGGATAATTATTGTTACCAAACGGTTGCCTTGCTTTTCTCTTCTCAGAATCTCTTTGGCCCAAGATTGGTGTGCCTCTCAAAGTTGTGCGCACAAAAGAAAACAAGCTGAGTAACCGCTTTTTCCCCTATGACGAGATTGAGACTGAAGCTGTGTTGGCCATTGATGACGACATCATCATGTTGACATCTGATGAACTGCAGTTTGGTTATGAGGTGAGCAAGTTCCAGACAACTTCTACCAATAATTTCCCATGTTTCTACTGATGATCTGTAAGGGCCAGGAGCCATTTCCTTGTGATCACAGGCCTCAAAGTTACAGGAAAAGATTAAAGTCACATAACAAGGCTTTGACTGCCTCATGCTCATGTTTGATGAGTGAGGAATGATGATGGGCTTAGAGACTATGATGTTCCTTACCCTCACCTGAATGCATTTAGAAGTAATTTAATAAAATTGTAGCCAGTTTAAGGAGAATTACGTTGAATTAGAAGCAGCACAGTAGAACTGTTGGCACTCACTATATGTGGGTTTCAAGCAGAAGAGTTTGTTATAAAGTCACTCTTCTATAATGTTGCTACACTTTTCTTCAGCCTCAAGCCAGTTTGCCATGTCGTTGCCCTGTTCCTTTCATTTCTGTTACAACCTTGGACAAATGAGTCTTCCACTATGCAGGACAGTATAAGAGCAACACAGTTACAATTAATTCTGCTGACCAAACTACAAATACACTATGTTGTGCCAAGATTGCCAAAAGTATTTGCTTGTGTGCGTGTGTGTATATATATATATATAAAATGTTTATGTTTAAGTTTTTCACAGCTGGATTTGGGGATCCTCTGCTGTTCCTCCTTGCAGAGCCTCTCCAGTTCTGTCAGGTTGGATGGTGAACGTTGGTAGACAGCCATTTTCAGGTCTCTCCAGAGATGCTCAATTGGGTTTAAGTCAAGGCTCTGGCTGGGCCATTCAAGAACAGTCACGGAGTTGTTCAGAAGCCACTCCTTCATTATTTTAGCTGTGTGCTTAGGGTCATTGTCTTGTTGGAAGGTGAACCTTTTGGCCCAGTCTGAGGTCCTGAGCACTCCGGAGGAGGTTTTCGTCCAGGATATCCCTGTATTTGGCCGCATTCATCTTTCCTTCAATTGCAACCAGTGGTCCTGTCCCTGCAGCTGAAAAACACCCCCACAGCAAGATGCTGCCCCCACCATGCTTCACTGTTGGGACTGTATTGGACAGGTGATGAGCAGTGCCAGGTTTTCCCCACACATACCGTTTAGAATTAAGGCCAAAAAGTTCCAACTTGGTCTCATCAGACCAGAGAATCTTATTTCTCACCATCTTGGAGTCCTTCAGGTGTTTTTTTAGCAAACTCCATGCAGACTTTTATGTGTCTTGCACTGAGGAGAGGCTTCTGTCGGGCCACTCTGCCATAAAGCCCCGACTGGTGGAGGGCTGCAGTGATGGTTGATTTTCTCGAACTTTCTCACATCTCCCGACTGCATCTCTGGAGCTCAGCCACAGTGATCTTTGGGTTCTTCTTTACCTCTCTCACCAAGGATCTTCTCCCCCGATTGCTCAGTTTGGCCGGACGGCCAGCTCTTGGAAGGGTTCTGGACGTCCCAAACGTTTTCCATTTCAGGATTATGGAAGTCACTGTGCGCTTAGGAACCTTAAGTGCAGCAGAATTGTTTTTGTAACCTTGGCCAGATCTGTGCCTTGCCACAATTCTCTCTCTGAGCTCTTCAGGCAGTTCCTTTGACCTCATGAATCTCATTTGCTCTGACATGCACCTGTGAGCTGTCAGGTCTTATATAGACAGGTGTGTGGCTTTCCTAATCAAGTCCAGTCAGTATAATCAAACACAACTGGACTCCAATGAAGGTGTAGAACCATCTCAAGGATGAGGAGAAGAAATGGACAGCACACGAGTTAAATATATATATATATGAGTGTCACAGCAAAGGGTCTGAATACCTATGGCTGTGTGATATTTCAGTTTTTCTTTTTTAATAAGTTGCAAAAATTATGTGTATAGGTCAGTATGGGGTGCTGTGTGTACATTAATGAGGAAAAAATGAACTTAAATGATTTTAGCTAATGGTTGCAATATAACAAGAAGTGAAAATTTTAAGAGGGTCTGAATACTTTCCGTACCAATTGTATATTTCCATGTTCTTGACATGGAAATTTCACCAGATGTTGGGAACGACCCAAGTGACCCATGCATACAAATAAAGTAGAACGAATTAGGTTGTGTGTAATAATGTGAAATGACACAGGGAAAAAGTATTGAACACACCGACTAGTATTTAATTTATACTTTGTACAGAAGCCTTTGTTTGCAATGACAGGTTCAAGATGCCTCCTGTGTGGAGAAACTCGTCGCATGCTTTGCTCTGGTGTTATTTTGGCCCATTCCTCCACACAAGCAGTCTTCAAATCTTGAAGGTTCCGTGTGCTTCTTTTATGGATCTTGAGTTTCAGTTTTTTTCCATGGTTTTTCGATTGGATTCAAGTCAGGTGATTGGCTGGGCCATTCTATCAGCTTTTTTTTCTTTCTTTGAAACCAAATGAGAGTTTCCTTGGCAGAATGTTTTGGATCATTATGCTGCTGAAATGTCCACCCTCATTTCATTTTCATCATCTTCGTAGATGACAGCAGATTTTGGTCAAGAATGTCTCTGTACATTGGCCCATTGTGACATCCAAAGAGTTAAATTTTGCTCTCATCCAACCAGACTATATTCTCCCAGTATTTAACTAGCTTGTCCAAATGTTGTTCAGCAAATTTTATAAAAGCTTTGACATGCTTTTTTTTTTTTTTCAGCAATGGGGTTTTGTGTGGTGAGCGTGCATACAGGCCATGGCGGCTGACTACATTACTCACTGTTTTCCTTGTGACAGCAGTACCTGCTAATTTCAAGTCTTTTTGAAGCTCTCCACAGGTGGTACTTGGCTCTTGGACAAATCTTCTGATTATTCTTTGCACTCCTCTGTCAGAAATCTTGCGAGGAACACCTGATCGAGGCAAATTTATGGTGGTATGATTAGCTTTCCACTGACTTATTATGGCCCCAACTGTGCTCACTGGTACATTCAGAAGCTTAGATATGCACCTGTAACCAATGGCATCGTTATGTTATGCAACAATTACTTTGCGATGGTCTTGGGAGCTCTTTGCTCTTACCCATCATGAGATGTGTCTTGACTCACACCTTGGCAAAGAGACCTTTTTGTTGACCGTCAATTAGGACTGAACCAGCTGATATTCATTTGCACTGACAAGGGGCTGGATTGCTGTTTGATTATTGTGTATGCGTACAAGATGGGCACCTGCCATGTTGCAGGTGCAGAACTGGTAAAAATGTTTTCAGTCACTTTGCATTTTGGTTGGGTCAGCACATATAGACCGGAATTTGACTCCATGCCAACGATACACAGACATCCCACCCCAAAGTCATTAATTGTTTGGGGAAGTATGTTCATCTCTATAAGTGCCTTAATCACTGTTACTTTTGTTTTCATAACATGATGGTAATTAGTGAATGGTATTGTGTATCTGTCTCCTCGTCAGCTACTTGCGCTACCACAAATGGTGCACCTGTCCTTCAGAATAAGAGCCCAACATTTGCTAACACAACAATGTTACCCCCCACACACACACAAAGTGTAGGGCCCCTATGCGCATTTCCTTCTTTCTTGTGGTTATTTTTGTGTTTGTTTTTTTAAAAAGAACATTGTTCTTATCGCCTTCCTTATATATTTTTTTGGTTTCATGCCAGGGGTCATGTTTTGTTTTATTCAACTATTTATTTTAATGTATGTAAAAATGGAAAAGAGATTTTATTTTAATTTGTATTTTTGTTGTTCTAAATGGGAAAAAAAGACATTTTGCCTCTTTTGAATATTACGGTATTATTGCATGTGGCCTGACCGACCTCAGTAAATTGACCTTTAACTCACTAAAAACATTTTGGCGCCCCTTCAAGAATTGTATTTGGGTACCCCTACCCTAGGTCAACACAATCCGTTCCGGGATGAAAGTTGTCATCCAGTCACTAAAATTGTTTTGGAAATAAGGAAAATAAAGCAAAGTGATTCTGTTGCCATAATAATTCTACAGGCAATTTTTTAAGTACCACTTGTCATACACATCTAAGAATAAATTAATCATCTCTTAATGAAAATTAAGACAAAGTAAAAACAATAACACTCGATCTTCAGGGACAAACGATGAAGCACATCTCACTGCTAATAGTAAAAACAACAAAACAGTTGAAAGTGATGCATGTGGTCAATTATTTGAACGTCACAAAGTCTGCTTGCCTCATAGAACTAGGATGTCTTTCTGCCCCCGACTTGTTGTGCGCCATACTTTAGTGTTTAAAAAAAAAGTGTTTATTACCCCTCATAGCTTTTAACAGTGGAAATACAAATCATACTGAAGTATTCAAAGAAAGCATCAATCATAGGCATTATTTTTTTTAATACTTTGAGATTGCATCAACACTGTATGAGTATGCGTATCCCAGAGCTGCCAAATGTTACGGAACGTCCGTATTTTGTTACGGAAATCATTGAACATTCCGGACACTGATTGCTCCGGATGTTGGATAAAAAATCCAGCGACTGACATTACCGTCACATCCACATTGAACAGCAGTTTGGTCCAAGCTATTTTATTCCGCCCCCTGGCTGTCAAGCCGCGGAGGCGAATGTTCTCTTTGCGTCTGGTGTCAAGGCATTATAGGTCACGGATCATCGCCTCCACGGTAGCAAATAAGCTACACTTCTTACCATGCTTCTTATACATATCGTTGACGTTATCAAGAAGGGAGGACAAGGAGTGGATAGGCGAAGGTGATGTCAAAGCCATGCTAATTCCTAAGCAATCATTACAAGCAGTTGCAAAACATCAAAATAAGTGATTTGATGATACAGTACACTTGTCAGATAGGTCTGTCTGGAACAGCATTTTTGTGGAGAGTAGCCAACTTTGAACAACAAAATAACAGACCAATTAATGTGTTTAAAGATATAAATATAAAATAATGCACGTCCACACAGGACACCGCATCTGAACTGGAAATGAATTTGTACGTCACTGCACACGTCACTTCAGAAAGTGGGCAGGTTAAAAGTATATCATTATTATTCATAAATATTTGTAATATAAGATAAGACTTTATTAGTCCCACAATGGGGACATTTCCATAGTTTCAGTAGCAGTTGTGGATATAGGAAATATAAATATGTAATAGCATGCAAGAGAAGACATAATTACATCTCTTCTTCTTATATGCACTTCTTGTATTCATACAAGAAGTACATTGCACAAAACAGAAACGAAAACATAAACTATCTAATTCAGCCTACCAGCAATGTTATTTGTTTGTTTGTAAAATAGTGCTGAGTTTTAATTTGGACGTTTGCGATCTGATTAATCTGCTTTAATAGACTTGGGATTTTTTTGTTTTGTTTTGTTACCAGTGTTGAACACAGAATTAGCAAAGGTGAATTAATTAATCCATACACACAGATCTTTTTGATGATGGAACGTTGAAATCTCACATACTGGTGCTTTGATTCAGGCTGTAACTGCATCCGTCAACACAGGGTTTATGGAATAAAAACATTAAAATGACATAGTGAATCCGCAATTTATTAATGATTATTATTATGACTGTCGCAACGTGATGTTCTTGACAAAATTGTGAAAATATGTAAATACAGACAAATTTGGAAAAATTGTTCTGGAAGTGAATGTTTATAGGTTGGCACCTCTGCTATCCTAATATTCACACATTACTGAATAGTCGTATTTATGTTTTGTTGATTTGAGCTTCTATCATAACACCTCCTACAGGTATGGAGGGAGTTCCCTGATAGGCTTGTTGGTTACCCGGGCCGACTGCACCTCTGGGACCATGAAATGGGAAAGTGGAAGTATGAGTCGGAGTGGACCAACGAGGTCTCCATGGTTCTGACGGGTGCTGCTTTTTACCACAAGGTGACCCAGTAGTTTCCACTTTCACATAGGCTTCCTTCTGATTATCTTAAGGTTTTTGTTTTAGTGTCATGACAAAAATAATCATAATAATGATGCAGATGCAGATGTAACTTGTTTTGGGTGGGACGTTTTTCATTATAATTGGGGATTAAATGACATGGAGCAGTTTCCTGTAGACTGCTGTGTGTGGACTATTAAGGTTAGAAGGCAATATTACATTGATGGATGAGCGGAACGTTGCAGGTCGGGCACACCACCTCTCAGTCACGCACTCAGTTTCGAAGGAAATTCTACCACAGCAGCCCCTCTTACGTACTTTTTGGTCATCCAGTGACTGCTCTATTCTTCTTATTGAGCATTTTCAAATGCCTATTTTTTTTGTTGCAGTACTTCAACTACTTGTACACATACAAGATGCCGGGAGACATCAAGAACTGGGTCGACGCACACATGAATTGTGAAGATATTGCCATGAACTTTCTGGTGGCCAACGTTACTGGCAAAGCCCCCATAAAGGTACATTCATCTTATTGGCTGCTTTGGGGGCTCTAACCTCACAAAAAGGGGGGTGTAAGTGAAGACAGACAGAGCGGGCCCACATCTCTGGGTCTGATCAGTTGTCACCCTGACACTTCACTGCATGGCCCCCCTCATCTAGGTTTGGGGGCCCAAACTCAAGTCCTGCATTAACCTCTCTTATCAGCGGTGTGGGGAGACTCCCACTCGGAGCTTATGGAAACACTCACACACTGCGACCAAATCGCATTCTGCAGACCCCCCTACGCCTTCACCCAGTCTCTCCTTATCTCACACAGGTTCTTTCAGAAAATCCTGTCTTTCACTTCATTGTCTTCTCTGCTCCAAACACACACATCTACTGCCGGAGTGTTGGGACTGAGGCGAGCCATACATCATCGCTCTGCTCAGCCAACATTCTCCCCACTGTGCTTGCATTCTTGTTGGAAGTGGCAGGCTTATTTCAGCAGACAGGACCATTTATTAGCTTGAAATGAACTGACATTTGTGGGTGTGACTTTCTTTAGGTGACCCCCAGGAAGAAGTTCAAGTGTCCTGAGTGTACTGCCATAGATGGCCTGTCCCTGGATCAGACGCACATGGTGGAGAGGTAATGCAGTTATCCGATGCAGAATTGTTTGTTTGGTCGTAGACTTTTGATCTTAAATTTTGATCATGATCAGGACGCAATATTTTTGACTTTTGGATTTTTATACATGGGCACAACTCAGAGTACAATGAAAGCCTGGAAGTTTGTGGATCGGCATTAGCTGATTCACACATTAGTTATTTTTTTTGTTTTTTTGGGGGGCTTATTTGCTGGAGAAAAAAAAGACGTATTTGTCGTTTTTGTGTTCAGGCCAAAGCAATGCAAGTAGTACTTTGGTGCCATCTTGTGTTCAAAGAACCTTGTGGAAATGAATTGTGGAGCTTCATTTAGACTGAATTAGTGTCTCGCCACCATCCTGCGGCATCTAGGTGCCAAGGATCTATGTTGAAGTGAGTTTCATTTAGACAAAAGTAGTGCTCTCCTGCCGTTTTGTGGCATCTACAGACAATTGTAAACCTTTTGGAGGGGTCAATTACTTGAGAGGATTTTCCCTATTTGCGGCAGGGTTTGGGTCCTATTCCCCAGTGTACACCGTAGTCTGTATATGGACTGAAAACAGGATATGAACAACTCAAACAAGTAGAGTTTTGTGAGATCTTTGTGAACCACCCAGCCTCAGGATTATGAGGGTTATCTATTGAGAACCCATAAAAATTATTTGTATTGATTATGCAGCAAAGTGGCCTAGTGTGTTTATTTTTCAATATTTTTTTGTTTATTTTTACTCAATTAGAACATTTGTTCGGAGGATGAGGGTTAAAATTTCTGCGCCTGCCTTCCTGTGTAGTGTTTGCATGTTCTAATAATAGTAATACGGGCTGTTCGGTCCCTGTTCGACCGGAGTCAGAGTTTGGTCCGCATATCCGGCAGTAAGTCTGACTCGTTCCCGGTGAGGGTTGGACTCCGCCAAAGCTGCCCTTTGTCGCCGATTCTGTTCATAACTTTTATGGACAGAATTTCTAGGCGCAGCCAAGGCGTAGAGGGGTTCCGTTTTGGTGGCCTCAGTATTGCATCTCTGCTTTTTGCTGATGATGTGGTTCTGTTGGCTTCATCAAGCTGTGAGCTCCAGCTCTCACTGGAGCAGTTCGCAGCCAAGTGTGAAACGGCTGAGATGAGAATCAGCACCTCCAAATCTGAGACCATGGTCCTCAGTCGGAAAAGGGTGGCATGCCCTCTCCATGTCGGGGATGAGATCCTGCCCCAAGTGGAGGAGTTCAAGTATCTTGGGGTCTTGTTCACGAGTGAGGGAAGAATGGAACGGGAGACCGACAGGCGGATCGGTGCAGCGTCTGCAGTGATGCGGACTTTGTATCTGTCCGTTGTGGTAAAGAAGGAGCTAAGCCGAAAGGCGAAGCTCTCAATTTACCGGTCGATCTTCGTTCCTACCCTCACCTATGGTCATGAGCTGTGGGTCGTGACCGAAAGAACGAGATCCCGGATACAAGCGGCCGAAATGAGATGGCTTAGGTGTCTTGCCCACGGACACGACTACAACATGGGCTCGAACGGGGCTACGAACCGGCGACCCTTCGGTTGCAGGGTGTACCGCTTACTCTTGGCGCCATGCCGCCCAATGCTTGCAAAGCAATCTTCCAATGCAATGGGTTTTCTCCACATTTCCACCCACATTCTTCTTTTATTTATTTATTTTATTTTATTGATTTTTTTTAAGCCTGTCCTGTTCACCTGCATGGCCTTGCAGAATAGTGGATCTGTATGCCTTTGTGCTAGAAGAGTTTTGCTATGCAACAGGGGAGTTTGGACTACTCCCTCTGTTTAATTTTAGCCAGCTGTCACCCAAAAACAGTCATAGCCCGCCAAAGCGAGCCCATGTTACGCACCCGTCGTTAGCAAGGACGGGCGAGGGTGCCAAGGGTGGGGAGAGGAAGGCAGGGCCCAGAGGGGAGCTAGGGGGGCGGACCCCCATCTCTCCGCGGCCAAGTCAAGCCAAGTGAAATGTGAAAACCACACACCCACATTCCCAAAAAAAATGCATGTTAGGTTAATTGTAAATTGTCCATAGTGTCAGTTTTTGTTTGTCTCTTTGTGCCCTGTGATTGGTTAGCAACCATTCATATACCCTGCCTCCTGCCCCAAATCAGCTGGCATAGTATAAACTCGCCTGGGTGAAATGAGAGCTGGATGGATGGCTGGATGATATTTTATGATTGTGGTATAGAACTGGACTAAATCATAATGAGGTGCCTCCATAATCCAAAAATATTAGAACCTACTCACAGCTTGTTGCAGCGTAATTTTACACTACTGTAAACGTCAACCACAATGATAAAAATATTGTGATGTTATAGTGCCACCAGAAAGTATTCACACCCATTCACGTTTTCCATATTTTGCTGTGTTAAAGCCTTTTTATACTCCCGCGGCCGACAGCGCCCTCATTACATCACGTGACCAACGTATTGGGCTGAGCGGCCCCCTATGCGTCACTTGACGTGCACACGGCAAAAATTGTCGCCACGCATAGAATCCCGCGGCGATCATCTCTCGTGATTGGTCCTTTTAGTCACATGCTGTGATGACGTACTTACTCAGATTTCCCCTTGGTTCCACATACCACCGCTTTCTTGATCGATTTGGCAGTATGATTAAACATATCATCTGGTCATCTAGGTCCATTTGTTCTAGCAGACACTGTTCCACGGTCACCATTCTTGTTGCTTTGTTCCTTGTTCCGGAAAGGAATGGAAAAACGGCTACCAGAAATGGCCATAAAATGCAGAGGAAACTCCACCCTGTGGTGTCCTAGCCAATACCAGCCGTAGCGACACCCCTGACTTGGAGGAGAACTGCAGCACATTTTCAAAACAGTGCGCGTGGGTTACGCTCGAATATAAAGGCAAACTGCGCGCGGGATAGCCGCAATGATGTCAGCGCGGTCGCCGTCCGCGCGAGTATAAAGAAGCCTTGAGATGTATTCTATAGTGTTCTTTAAAGAAAAAAAATACATAAAATATCCCATATTAAAAAAGTAAAAACGTATTTTCAGACAATTGTGTAAATTTATAAAAAATGTAAACATTAAAACATAATAGGTACATAAGTATTCTCACCCTTTGCTGTGCCTCTCAAACTTAAGCTCAGGTGCATCTGATTTCCACTGATCATCCTTGAGATGGTTCTACAAGTTGAATAGAGTCTACCTGTGATAAATTCAGTTGATTGAACATCATTTGGAATGGCACACACCAGTCTATATAAGGTCTCATAGTTGGCAGTGCATATCAGAGCAGAAACCAAGCAATGAAGTCTCAGGACCCTTCCTAGAGCTGGCCATCCGACCGAGCTGAGTAACTGAAGAAGAAGGGCCTTGGTCATAGAGATGAACAAGAGCCCTATGGTCACTAAGGCGGCGCTCCAGTGTTGCCTTGCGGGGATAGGAGAACCATCCAGAAGGTCAACCATTGCTAACGCATGCCACCAATCAGGCCTTTATGGTAGAGTGGCCAGACAGAAGCCATTTCTCACTAAAAGGCACATGGTAGCCCGCTTGGAGTTTGCCAAAAGGCACCTTAAGGATTCTCAGACCTGCAGAAACAAAATTCTCTGGTCTGATGAACCCAAAATAGAACTTTTGGGCCTGAATTGCAAGTGTGATATCTGGAGAAGATGAGACACTTATCATCACCTGACTAACACCATCCCTATGGTGAGGCATGGTGGTGGCAGCATCATGCTGTGGGGCTGTTTTTCTGCTGCAGGAACTTGGCAACTAGTCCACACAGAGGGTACGATCAACGCTGCCAAATATAGAGAAATTCTTCAGGAGAACTTGCTCCAGAGAGCTCTGGAACTCAGACTTTACCTTCCAACATGACAATGACCCAAAGCACACAGCCAAGATAACAAAGGAGTGGCTTCAGGAGCAGCCTGTCAATGTCCTTGAGTGGCCCAGCCAGAGCCCGGACTTGAATCCAATCCAACATCTCTAGAAAGACCTAAAAATCGACGCTGCCCATCCAACTTGACTGACCTTGAGAGAATCTGCAGAGAAGAATGGGAGAAAATGCCCCAAAACAGATGTGCCAAGCTCATGGAGACATACCCAAGAAGACTTGAGGCTGTGATTGCTGCCAAATGTGCTTGAAGAAAATATTAAGCCAAGGGTGAGACTACTTATGTACCTATTATGTTTACATTTTCAGTAAATGTGTCTGGAAATAGGTTTTTACTTTGTCATTATGGGATACTTTATGTAGATTTCTTTAAAACTATACTCAAATCATCTTTAGAATAAGTCTGTACCATAGCAAAATGTGAAAAAAGGGGTGTGAATACTTTCTGGTGGCACTGTAATACCTCTGTGGCAATGTCCATTAAAACCTAGAATTATTGTTTATGTAAGGGCAGAGTTTTTGAAACAGCTCTTGTATTTGATCCCATGATTAAAGTGAATATGTTCATATTGTGGCTGGTCAGTGCACACCAATCTCACAAAACAGAACTGTACTTGTTTCAGTTGTTCACAGCAACAGCTAAATACAGACTACAGATGTTCTTAGTTTCCGTCGGTCCCGACATACCGCATTTGAAGTTTATCGATTTTTCATTGTCATACCAAAGATCCACACCGGTTCTCATCCAAATCCATTAGCAAGTTAATCTTATAACCATCCTACAAGTTTTCCCATCCATTGAGATTCTATACTTTCAGCTTCACTGTGAACTCCACATTTGAGCTTAAATAGTTTTTGTTTTTCTCCCTAGATCTGAGTGCATCAACAAGTTTGCATCAGTTTTTGGCACCATGCCTCTGAAGGTGGTGGAGCACCGGGCCGACCCGGTTCTCTACAAAGACGACTTCCCAGAGAAACTCAAAAGCTTCCCCAACATCGGCAGCCTCTGACCAGCACGCACTACGTGTTTGGACCTCACTACAGCTTCAGCAGAGCCACACTTGACTTTTCTGCCATTATACATTCTCTTGTACAGTGCTTTTATGTTCCCATCACCTCTTTCATGTTAAATTGAAAATGCATGTTTGGTTTGGGATTCTTACACCCGATGTTAATCATGACTGATGAGTGATCCTCACTGAGCTTTAGCTATGATGGGATCAGTGCATATGTACATTTATACATATGGATTTTGCTTCAGGAATGAATATTAGTTGTAATTTATTATTCCATATTTAACGTTTAAACGGTTTTATGGACTGGTTGGGGTGGGTTGTAAAAAAAAAAAAAAAAAGAAAATATTCTTGCCTAATTGACTGTATAGTTAATGGGTCTGTCTTAGCTGGAAACAAACAAGACAAGAAGAAATTCCCTGATTGGACAAAGCTGCTCTCAGAAATCTAATATTTAGATTTTTCTGTTGATCACGTTCCTGAGCTACTGGATTGTCTTCCGTGCATGTGATGTTAAATTGCTCGTGTGTCCGACACATCTTACAGATCAATAAATATTGCCTTGTTCTGAATTGGTGTATTGAATTTTTGATGCTGTTATTTATCCAGTTAAGTTTGGTATGTTTTTTTTTTCTATCCTTTGTTCATTCGAGGTTAAAAGTTTTTAAGAATTTACCTTTGCAATGGCTTTTTTTTTTTTTTTTTTTTTTGCTTTTTGGGTGGGTTATTTTTGTTTTAAAATCCATAAGGTCACTGTAATTGATTTACATTTTATGATAGATAATGATATTCCTAACTTTGTAATATGAAACAAAATGAAAACTACAACCCCAATTCCAATGAAGTTGGGACGTTCTGTTAAACATAAATAAAAACAGAATACAATGATTTGCAAATCACGTTCGACCTATATTTAATTGAATACACTACGAAGACAAGATCTTTAATGTTGAAACTGATAAACTTTTGTTTTTAGCAAATAATCATTAACTTTGAATTTTATGGCTGCAACACTTTCCAAAAAAGCTGGGACAGGGTCACGTTTACCACTGTGTTACATCATCTTTTCTTTTAACAACATTCAATAAACGTTTGGGAACTGAGGACACTAATTGTTGAAGCTTTGTAGGTGGAATTCTTTCCCATTCTTGCTTTGATGTACACCTTCAGCTGTTCAACAGTCCGGGGTCTCCGTTGTATTTTACGCGTCATAATGCGCCACACATTTTCAATGGGAGACAGGTCTGAACTGCAGGCAGGCCAGTCTAGTACCCGCACTCATTTACTACGAAGCCACGCTGGTGTAACATGCAGAATGTTGTTTGGCATTGTCTTGCTGAAATAAGCAGGGGCGTCTGTGAAAAAAGACGTTGCTTGGATGGCAGCATATATTTCTCCAAAACCTGGATGTACCTTTCACCATAAATGGTCCCTTCACAGATGTGTAAGTTACCCGTGCCATTGGGACTAATACCGCCCCGTACCATCACAGATGCTGCCTTTTGAACTTTGCATCCATAACTGTCCTGATGGTTCTTTTCCTCTTTGGCCCGGAGGACGCGACGTCCACGATTTCCAAAAACAATTTGAAATGTGGACTCGTCGGCCCACAGAACACTTTTCCAGTTTGCATCAGTCCATCTTAGATGAGCTCGGCCCCAGAGAAGCCGGCGGCGTTTCTGGGTATTGTTGATAAATGGCTTTTGCTTTGCATAGTAGTTTCAAGTTGCACTTAGGGTTGTAGCGCCGAACTGTATTTACTGACATTGGTTTTCTGAAGTGTTCCTGAGTCCATGTAGTGATATCCTTTACAGATTGATGTCGGTTTTTGATGCAGTGCCCCCTGAGGGATCGAAGGTCACGGGCATTCAAGGTTGGTTTTCGGCCTTGCCACTTACATGCAGTGATTTCTCCAGATTCTCTGAACCTTTTGATGATGAAGTGTTCTGTAAATTGACTGTCTGTTGTACTAGAGCGGCTCCAACTACCGGAGACAAATTCCTTGTGTGTTTTGGACATTCTTGGCAAATAAAGATGTTTCTGATTCTGATTCTGATATTATGGACCGTAGATGATGAAATCCCTAAATTCCATGCAATTGTACGTTGAGGAACATTTTCCTTAAACTGTTCGACTATATTATCACGCACTTGTTCACAAAGAGGTGAACCTCGGCCCATCTTTGCTAGTGAATGACTGAGCAATTTAGAGAAGCTCCTTTTATACCCAATCATGGCACCCACCTGTTCCCAATTAGCTTGTTCACCTGTGGGATGTTCCAAACAGGTGTTTGATGACCATTCCTCAACTTTCTCAGTATTTTTTGCCACCTGTCCCAGCTTTTTTGGAACGTGTTGCAGCCATAAAATTCCAAGTTAATGATTATTTGCTAAAAACAATAAAGTTTCTCAGTTTGAACATTAAATATCTTGTCTTTTTAGTGTATTCAATTAAATATAGGTTGAACATGATTTGGAAGTCATTGTATTCTGTTTTTATTTATGTTTAGCACAACATCCCAACTTCACTGGAATTGGGGTTGTACAATAACAAGTCTGCTTTTGTCATCTCTTGCCCTTTTTTCACATTTGTGATTACGATGTGGTTGTTGAAAGATGACACAAGTTGTATTTATATTTTGATATCCGCCTTTACTTGGAATCTGTGAAGGTCCAAATCAGCCTCCATGACATTGTCCCCTGCCCTCGCTTCCCCAGCCTGTCACCTGTTGTTAATATAGGCTGTCTAATCCACCCTGTTCAGTGTCAGCAGTTCAAAAGAGTGCAGTTCGTATTTTTGTCATCTTCATTTAGCGTCACACCCTTGCGCGCTGTGCGATCTCATTTCATGACTCGTGTTCCATCAATGGCACTGAATGGATTTTGGGATGAGACAACATTTGGGGTTCGAAGACATAATGCAGTTACACACTGCATATTCGTAGTTTGGGATACGCCAGCAGTTTCTAATAGCTGTCAAGACCTGGGGACAGAAGCTTGAGGGACATTCTAACTTTGTGGGTTTTGCTGTGTAACCTTATTGAAATGATCATTTAAATGAAATCTATTATTGTTTCATAACTTGCAAAACAGATGCTATTAAAGAAGAGTTGCAATAACTTATTGTACTTTAATCACACAAAAATATCACACAAGTCATAGCTTCAAGGTACAACAATTACACATACAGTATAGAGGGGGAAAGAACAAATAAATGTTAGATTAAAAAAAAAAAAAACAAGACTGGATCATCTCCAAGAGTCTTAGAGCATTTACATGCACACATTAAAACACATAATACAAATACTCTTGTACTGATAGCATGACTTCAGTAGTATTAAAAAGGGAGACCAGCTGAGGCCATGGCATCAACTCATGTTGCATATTCCTTCTGGAGGATAAAGACAGCCTATCTTGTAGAAAAGAGGAAGATGTCAGCAGAGATGTGTTGATCCAAATTGAACAAAGCATAGCTGTAAACATGGGTATGTATTATAACATACTGTAACTGTATGTCCACATAGTCTGTGTGGCCACTGCAGCCCAAAGACAGTTGAGTGTGTCTATCCTGAAACACAATCCTGCAGGCTCCCCAGGGCTCAGTGTTAATTAAAAATCCTTCCTGGGTTGGCTGCGCCTCGACCCTGAGCCAGAGAGCTCTGCGACGGGGGCTGCAGTCGGACCGGTGGACACATTGTGCAAAGGGCCAAGCGAAGAGCATCAACTTTAGGGGGGGGGGGTCTTTGAAAGGAGAGACATGACAGCTGAGGGGGAAGCATGTGTGAGGCATGTTTGTTTTGCATTTAGCCCCTGAGCACAGCTGTGTGCACTGTCCTTTTCCCAGAACACCGGAACACAGCAGAAACCCTCCACCCAAGCCCTCAGCAAGTAAAGGGGGCCCCCATGTCTACATATCCAAGGCAATCCTCTCACTTTTGATATATGGACTATACAGTCTAGATTATGTCCTGCATATGCCTTGGATTTGGACCAAGGGGTAAAACTGGATGTAATTTTGGACACGTCCAGTGTGATGTGCTCTGCTGACAGATTATAGCCTGCACTATACTTCTTTCACCTGCTGAGAAGGTCTGTGAATGTGGTTCCTATTTAGGGCATTATCAACGGTTACTGTGCCCAAAACTCCTCTACAAGATATCAGCTTCATGCTTTGGTACCATGCAACCTCGGTTAGGCTATCAGCCTAACTGAGGCCCTCGCGAACAAAGGAACGTACCTGACATCGTGTTAGGAATTTAGCAGTGTAAACGTCATCTGCTATTTTTGTCCTCAGGCATCAGGGGGAATAATAAAATGTCCCACAGTGGACATGAGCGCATCCATGTTGGATGAAAGTAAACAAGGAGCAGAGGCTGCTATTAACAAGCATGGAAGAGAGCTGCTCTGACACCCCAACTTGACCATATACATTGAGGCACACCTCATAGACAATGATTATCCATTACAAAGACATTGGTTGAACAATTTGTATGCTTCCAGCTGTATGGACTGGAAACAGATTGGGCAATGCTGATTTCGGCAAGGCAAACTCCATAAGGCCCGCTTGGCTGAATTTGCTGTGGAAGAACCTGATTGTATGAGAGCTCCGAAGCTCAGTTTCTTTGCATTTCAGTCCAAAGAAAAAAAAAAAAAAGAATGAAAGTACCATAACATTTAAGGCTGTAACACGTAAATCTTTAACACTGACTTTTGACTGCTGTACACTTCAGCTTTGTGTGAAAAAGTACATCACTTTTAAGTATTTCTTGTCGGTTTTTTTTGTTGTTTTTTTAAAAAATCTTCACCAGATTCTCTTGGTGTTATGTTATTATTGATGTCAGTCTGAGTGACATGTAGGCACTTCTTTTCTTGACACTGCTGATTCTTAAAATGAAAAACTGCCACATAGAAACAGAGCTTGCATTGTTTGGGTGCAGGCTCCGCGAACACAACAGCCAACAGATGTTTCTGGTAGCGGGAACAGATGATAATCTCTGAAATACACACTTGGTTATTATTTAAAATCATTTAAATCAATGCTGAAGGGAGCTGATTTGTAGCTACTACTATAAATAAAATAACATTTGAATTTTAGCCTGTAAAGATGTTTGATTTTAAAGCAAATCCAGCACAAAAAAACAACTTTTAAATTTTAAATAATAAAGTTAGAATAAAAGAGCACCTGAAATCACTGAAAGCACTGTACAAACAAACCTTGTATTTTAGCAAATAAGTGCATGAATTAGTTTGAAATCAATAAAGCATCACCAATACTGCACTCTAACCACACAGAGTCATCTCCCACTCCACCAAGGCCACTCGTCCACTTTGGGGGCTGTCTTTCAAAATTGCTTCATCATTTGCATTTTTTTCTGTAGCCTTAATGAAGGTAGTCACCGTTGCCTTGAGATTTACATTTGCGTGCCTTCACCCCACACCGGCTTGGCTCGGACATCGGAGGGGAGATAAAGACGGTCCCCTTCAGCAGGTATCCGCACATCATGAGGCCCAAGATATGGCGGCACTATGCTCTTTGGCCTTCATGCGCAGAGAGGCGATGCTGGAGGACTTGCGGTCAGGGTCCATGTTGAGGTCGTAGGCGTTGAGCCCCGTCGCCATGCCGGGGGATCCTCCAAAGAGGCCGCCCAGGTGAGCCTGGCCCATGTGACCTCCGGGGCTCGGAACACCCAGGAACTCGGACACCCCGCTGGCCGAGTGGGGGTGAGGAGTCATGCAGGACGTCACCGTGTCACAGGGCACCACGCAGCCTGGCACGGGTGACGCTGCACTGCTGCCGCTAATCCAGGATGGATTCTGTATCTGACACAAAAGAGGGGGAAGGAAATCAACATATACAAAGAGAGGAATCTAATCTAATCCAAGGCCTTCCAACTCAGTAAGGCTTGCTGATGTAACTTCAACTATATGAGCAATGGGACTGTTTGGTAAACTAATCCGATTTTAAATTTGCCTCATAGGGCCAGCTAGCTGGCCCACAATGACATCAGCAGTTTTCGGTCCTCTCATCGGTTGGTCAGAGCGCAACTTTTCCACCCAAATTCGACTAGCAAATCACATTTATAGCAATATCCATGCATGAATATATTTAATAATCAGCATCTCTAGCGAGTATGATGCATTGTATTTTGTTTATTTAATGTTTTGGTCATGTTATTAGACACATTTTGATTCTGAATTGCTCCAGATGAGCATTATGTTTCTGTATTGCATTGAAGTTGCAGTTTCTATAATAGCAACATGATGGTGGTATTACGAGGTGAATTAACCACGATGAACATACTGTAAATTGAAACATTTTATGAAATAGGGATGATTAATTTCAGGGGTGTTTTGGGCAGAGGATTAGAAGATGGGTTACTGGGATGAGTAATGGTAGTAGTAGTTAGTGGTGTTGTGGATGTTTTTGCTCTGCTTACATTTTGTCCATCAACATTAAAACATTTCTAAGTAAATAGTAGAAGTCAAAAAAACAACAACAACAACACTATAGCCCATAAATAAGTATATCACAGGCCAATGAAAACATGTAAGTACAGTAAGTAAGTACTGTATGTCATATGTCATAAACCCAGAACCCCCTGTATAAGAATTTTGGGCTTTACTCCCTTTTTACACACTGCCATTGTTCTGAACATAACTGGATAGACATCAACTTGCAATACCTGTGCGTAACTCTCGGGACGTGTCAGCAGCGGCAGCTCGTAAGCTGTGGAGAAGTGCGTTCGAACCTGCTGCATCTGACCAAAACGCTCCCTCTTTCTCCATTTGGCCCGCCGGTTCTGGAACCACACCTGCGCAGAGGACGCATGCTCATTTAGAACAACATCCCTGCCTTTGGTTAGCAACACTTATTTAGGGTAAGGAACCATATTCGGTAACCCAAACTTAGTTAAAATGGACAACGAAAGGTGATGAGAGAAACGAAAGAATGAAATCTTATTACATCTACATTTAATCATATCAATATTATCCTCACTAGACTACAGGGCGGCACGGTGGATTATTAGTGAATACATCTGCCTCACAGTTCTTAGCTTTGTGCTTCGAATCTCAGTTTACGCCCTCCTGTGTGGAGTTTGTATGTTCTCCCTTGGCATCCACCCACAATACAAAAACATCATGTCAGGTTCATCGAAGACTCTAAATTGATCATAAAAAAAAGATAATCATGTAAAAATATATAAAATAAATATAATCTATATATATATATATATATATATATATATATATATATATATATATATATATATATATATATATATGTATGGCGGCACGGTTGCCGACTGGTTAGAGCGTCAGCCTCACAGTTCTGAGGACCCGGGTTCAATCCCCGGCCCCGACTGTGTGGAGTTTGCATGTTCTCCCCGTGCCTGCGTGAGTTTTCTCCAGGCACTCCGGTTTCTTCCCACATCCCAAAAAACATGCATAAAATTGAGACTCTAAATTGCCCGTAGGTGTGCATGTGAGTGCGAATGGTTGTTTGTTTCTATGTGCCCTGCGATTGGCTGGCAACCGGTTCAGGGTGTACCCCGCCTCCTGCCCGATGACAGCTGGGATAGGCTCCAGCACGCCCGCGACCCTAGTGAGGAGAAGCGGCTCAGAAAATGGATGGATATATATGTATAATAAAATAAATACTTCTAAAAACAGTCAGCACGGTGGATGACTGGTTAGAGCATCAGCCTCACAGTTCTGAGGACCCGGGTTCAATCCCCGGCCCCGACTGTGTGGAGTTTGCATGTTCTCCCCGTGCCTGCGTGACTTTTCTCCGGGTACTCCGGTTTCCTCCCACAACCCAAAAACATGCATGGTGTGTTGACTGTAGAGTAAATTGCTCATAGTTGTGAATGGTTGCTTGTCTATGTGTGCCCTCCGATCAATTCCGAGTGGGTGTAACCCGGCTCTCGCCCGTAGCCAACTGGGATAAGCTCCAGCTCCCTAGTGACCCTAGTAAGAAGAAGTAGTATTAAAAATGGATGGATGATACTCATAAATAAATCTAACAAAATGCTGAATGAATAAATTTTTTAAAAAACTGCCCTAATTCTGGGCACTGGACAAACGTTTTCGGCCAACTGGCCATCACATCTCCGGGAAATGAAGTGGTAATGTAGTACTGCTTTAACAGCTTCATCGCTTCTGGTAAGACTTTCTGCAAGATGTTGGCCTTTGAATGTACTAAAGAGCACTTTACCGTTCAAGTTGTAATATATATATAGAAAAAAATATATATATATTTTATTGACGCTTGGACCAGACGAGCGTTTGATCAATGAAAATAAATAAATAAATACAAATAAAAAGCTTGGAAAATGCTGGCAAAAAGGGTGCGCAGGTTTTCTAAACAGCCTTCATTTATACAACAAAATGTAAACAGATCTCTCTCCGTTCACCTTTGCTTGTTTGCAATGTGACAAGAGCTGAGTGCCTCATGTTTCCTCAAACCATATTTGACGTTTGGACATAAAACTGCTGTGTAATGAAAGCATCAGTGTGTTGAGTGACATCACACTGGCTGAAGCCGTGACACCAGTCCCACCGGCGGATTGATTAGCGCCCAAAGTGAGCTTCTTGTGTTTCACCTATCAGCTCTTTGCATGTACACTGCACTAAGATTAGGAGGCAATAATGGGAACGTTGAAACGTGAGATGGAATTGCGCCTTAGCTTTGTTTGCATTTTCCTTTTTAATTTCCTGTAGCCTAAAGCTCCTGGCATTCCGATACTGTCGCTGCATAAATTACAGAAGCACAGCAGATGTCTTCCTCTGCGCTTTCTTACACGCAGCCTTCAAATGTAACAAGACTACAGTGATACGCTAACTGTTCCAGAATCGGTTTATACCTTTTTCCTAATGCAAGATGATTCATGAGCGTCTCATTCTGTTCGAATCTCCCAGCCCAATCTGGAGGTTATTATGAAGGGAGAATGTATTTGCATGTTGCACACACTGTCTCGTGACAGTAATTGGTAAAGACCTTGACAGCTTAAGTAGCTGCTGGACTTTCAATGAGGCTTTATTTATGTTGCAGCCCGAGAGAGAGAGCGAGCAGAGAAATGCCAAACAGGCCCCAGCAGGAGAGCTGCACGGGCCCAGGAACACTTTGAAGTGTGAGAGCGGCTTGGAGGATTGATAACCCGCCTCCGCTGTCACTCACGTCAGCTGAACAGAAATCTGAGGCTGAGCCTGGCTTCAGTTTTCTAACACCCCCAAAGCACCGTTAATATGACGGAAACACTTTGGACCAGTGTTGTGGTTCGTGAAATGTAGGGTTGTGCTGTTTGACCCCCTAATCCTACCATATACACTGACTAATCACAACATTAGGCACATGTGTGTTGGAAACATTCAGCCTTTACAAACAATACTCCAGTTTCATCGACACTGTCAGAGAGGTATTACCCTATGTTCATTCTTGTGGTTGTAGTACGCAGTAATGCATCAGATGTTTTTTACCGACTCACCATTCATGTGTACAGTATATTCTGTATATACAGGTGCATCGAAAATAAATTAGAATATTGTATGAAAGCCCATTTGTTTCAGTCGTTAAATTCCAACACAGTCCAAATAGGGGCCCTAATCTCTATATTAAAAACAATGCTATTATTTATTGCGATGGTGAATCTTGTCTTTTTGTTAGTTTCAATTGAAGATGATAAAGGAATTATGTAAAAAATAAATAAATCATTCCCACCTCAACAATAATAAACCAATTGCATCGGTTATAATTATTATGGGTGGTCAGTATATTTTATCCACACGCAGACGTGCGCACACACACTTATGCATACTATCGTATAGCGCGCAGGATCATTAAAATTCCACCAAAGTCATTTATGTCTTTCTAAATACATTAAATATGTTTGAAGGTAATAAGTGTTGAAAGCATGCAAAGACTGAGAGCGATTTAGTACTGAATTGTTGAGATGCAGCTTTAAACTCTTTTCCACCACCTCAGCTCGCCGGATTTTCGGTGCAACTTTCATCTGAAAAAATGTAGTCTGGCATCTCAGAATGCATCCATTTATTTTCTATGCACTTGTCATCATTAGGATTGGAGATGAACTGGAGCAGGGTACACCCTGGACTGGAAATATCTATTATCACACGAGACAAGGATAATGTCTACGCTAATCAATAAAATGAAAGATATGACATATTCCTATAGATCTTTTTTTGTGTGTGTGTGCTCTCTGAGCTCCCCAGGCCCAGACTGACAGGACAGGGAATCTGAGAGATGTCATGGTGTCGGAACTCCTGACCCTTGATCCATGGCCCTACGATGTATATAACGCCAATCTGAACTCACTTTCTCCCTTTGAAAGCTGCAGAAAGAAAAAGCAAACAACTTCAAACTGGGTCCTACTTCGTTCATTGATTCATGTTCAAGACTACAGGTCAGCCTCTTTCAAGATGTATTTAACACTTTTTGTCAAAGAGGGTTTAACAATTTGTTTTTAAGAGTCAGTGTTAACACCAATAGCATAAAGGTTCACCACTTGAGAGCTGTGGGTCTTTTTTTGCGTGTGAATGTCCTGAATGGAGCACAGAGCGGCAGACAAGGTTTCTCGGCCCTTTTATCTTGTACCGCGAGAGTTTAAGAGGGCCGCTGGGAGAGCCAAAGGCTGTGAAAGCTGCAGCCATCTGAGGCACTCGACTCTGTGATTGTGTGAGCGTCAGAGCGACCTTCGGAGCCGCGGGGCTGAGTTATAACCCCGCGGCTGCACACATTTCCTGTGTTGCAGCTCCTCTCCGCCAAGATTGGTTCTGATCTTACTCTTATCTCATGCCACAGGCACATGGCCAATACGTAGTCGAAATCAAATATGTATTCCTTTAAAATTGTCTTTGACCATGTCAGACATGGGCTGATATATCAATGGCTACCTTGCTCTAGGCTTTTGTTTCACACTTCCACCCAGGAGACCACAGCGAGGACACATTCTTGTCTGAACAGGATGTTAATGAAAGAAAAACACAGAGAATCCAAAGGCTTAGGTTGTCTACAGCACACACACATGCACACACACAGATGTGCACATCAACGACAGACGAGTAGTGGTATACAATAGAAATGTGCTGGAATGCATTACAGCTCCACCACCGGATTGTACGCAAAGTGGTCCAAACAGCGACTGGATGTTTCAGTCTCAGTCCAGTTCGAGGGGGTGGGTGGCAAACCTGGCGTTCAAGGAAAGGATGTTTACGAACGTGCCGTTGACCGCCATCAAAACACCGCAGAGTTGAGCTCATCTCCTCATATGCTGATGATGAATGTGTGCTCTCCAAAAACACAACATGTGAGGCCCAGGCAACCCAAACCATCAGCCCCCCCGTCCCCTTCCCCCACGGGCCCCCTGGCCTCCCCCACTCCCACATTACCAGATCAATGTCTCACGTTTTGCTGTGAGTGACGTTATCTGTGCAGGCCTGCAGATGTCGAAGGACCCACGGGCCGGTGTCCATACAGTACAAAGGCTGATTCCACTGAATATTATTATTATTACCGTTGTCAAATTATTAGGGATACCTAAATACACCACTTTCTGGCCATTTTCCCAAATACATTCGCCACCTTCCTCCCATCCTATAGCTGATCTACTGTATATGCATTCCTTCTGTCACTTTACGTAATATATTGTCTTTAGCTGCATTCCAGTTCCCAAGCCTAGATAAATGACAGGGGTGTGTCAGGAAGGATTCAAAATGAGATTTTCTGTGAAAAACCCTGATGGAGAAAGCCAAAAGTAAAGACTCCTATTTATTTTGTGTGTGCTTATAAATGAAAAATGCTTATAAATTTGGAACATATCGTAATATGTAGTACAAGTGTGTACATGACCAATGAAAGTGTTAGTACGAGAACTGAACGTTATTGTAAAGTGTAGTAGCTTCAATTTTTGATTGGTCAACAGTACATTGCACTGGAATGCGAAATTTACAAATCATCAATTTTGGGTGGGAGGTGTGGCACACCCTGGAATGCTTACCAGGTAATTGTAGGGCCGGGGGAGAGCATGAAACATCCACACAGCATGGCCAGAGTGGAGATTTGAATCTTGAACCTCAGAACTTTGAAGTTGACGTGGACTAACCACTGGACTAACGCGTTGCACAAAACAAAGCATGCCATTAAAAAAAAAAAAGAAATTTCCAAATTTCAATGAAGAGGATGCGGAGCACTGCACTGAGTAGCATCCCCCACTTTTTTTTTTTTTTTTTTTGCCGAATCCAGTGTCGTTCAAACCCTTCAAGCAGATGATACAGCTAGCGCCATCCAAACGTTACATCGTCAACACTTCAACACTACCTAAGCAGATCAGGGTCAAAGGTTCCTAAATACTCATCCATCCATTTACCAGTATATCCTGTTCAAGGTCACAGGAAATTTGAGGCCTATCCCAATTGCTGAAATATAGACTACACCCTGGATTGATTGCCAGTCACTCACAGGGCGGTTGTGATCGGTCCATTGAGTGAGAATCAATCCGACAACTATACAGAAGCCAGTGAAGCTAATCAATGTTTATTTATACAGTACATCTTCCATTCCCACTCACATTCATTTATTGGGTCCTAGAAAATGGTGTTCTTTCTCTATAGAGTGGCTTATTTTCCTAATCCTGCACTACTGTGCTGCACGGTCTGATGTTTCAGACTGCCTATAGTCATTTGCTCTCTTTTCAGTCATCGTTCATGCAAATATTGGTCAGCTAACGTCAATCATTAAGATATTACAGTGTGGCGCCAGAGAGTAAATATTTCTTCAAAATGGTATTTTCTTTGTTTGTTTATTGGCTTCTTTTAAAGCCAAACATTGAATAGAAAGAATTACAAATTTGGCCTCATCTGGAAGATGGATCTGGCAAAGCACATAATAAGGGTGGCTCATAGCTGGAAGTAATTTATAATAAATGACTTAATCTGTGTCTATAAAATAAATTGTTGTTTAGTAATAATTGAAGGTTTAAGGTTGTTGTTAATGTGTTCGTCACATGTTGTTCAAGTCATGAATATGTATTAAAGTTAAAAGGAATTCAATACTTTCACAAAAAAAATGTGATGCTTCTTTGTCAGTGTTACCTTTTTAAATATAATATCATGTCTAACATGTAGTCATTGTTACCTGCACACGCGCTTCAGTCAGGTCCGTCCGTAGTGCCAGCTGCTCACGAGCGTAAACATCTGGATAGTGCGTCTTCTGAAAGACCTTCTCCAGCTCTTCCAGCTGGTAGCTGGTGAAGGTGGTGCGATTGCGCCTCTTCTTGCCCTTGTTGCTCTCACTGCCATCACTTTTGTCATGGGGGATCGCTAAATCAGCACCTGGTGGCCGATCAGATGTTGCGTTGATGCCCTGATCCTTCACAGCTAGGTAGCTGGCGTCCATTGTTGGATGGTCGGAGAGTGAAGTCAAGTCAGAATCTGTCAGATTTGAACTGTCTTTACCTAGAAGACCGAGAGGAGATAAAGCACTTTCAAGTATTCATGAATGAAACACAGTCGTGGTTTCTGGCATGTGCGTTATGTGCGGCTGCACGGGACGGCATTGCTGGGGAATGGCAGCATGCCCCAAAATGAAAGAGAATCATTACGTAAAATGGTTTTCTGTTGTGTAATGGCATGACATGTCAATCATTTGCATTTTTATGGGGAATTTGCGCCCTCTTGTGGAGTCGCACTCTGAAGAAGAGATGCAGTGTGGGGATGAGGGTCCTTGGGAATGATGGGAAATGTAAGTTACACTTATCGTAAACACGGAGAGGAAAAGGTCAAAGCTATCACGTGCACAAATTTGAAAAAAAGAAGGAGAGGAAACGAGCTTAGGATTCAGCTATGAAGACAACTTTATTCTTAATGACTGTAGCATGTTATTATATGGGGAGTGTAGTTATAACTTGACGGCACGGTGGACGACTGGTTAGCACATCTGCCTCACAGTTCTGGGGACTGGGGTTCAAATCCCGGCCCCGCCTTTGTGGAGTTTGCATGTTCTCCCCTGGGTGGGTTTTCTCTGGGCGCTCCGGTTTCCTCCCACATCCCTAAAACACGTGTGGTAGGTTGATTGGAGAATCTAAATTGCCCGTAGGTGTGAATGTGAGTGCGAATCGTTGTTTCTTTCTATGCACCCTGTGATTGGCTGGCGACCAGTTCAGGGTGTACCCCGCCTCCCACCCGAAGATAGCTGGGATAGGCTCCGCCAGCCCGTGACCCTAGTGAGGATAAGTGGTATAGAAAATGGATGGATGGATGGATGCATAGTTCTAACTTGAAATCGTCGATAACCTCTCATGTAACATTTATTAGTATAGTGCTCAGTGACCCTGATTTATTAGCCCCTCGCTAATTTATTAGCCTCATGCAAGATGCTTGCCTTATTGCTTCAGATACTTGCTTTTCTTGGTTGAAATAAACTGTTTAGATTTTTTTTTTTTTAGATAAGAGTAGGCGGTTTTAGTTGTCAATAACAACAGCTCACCTATTCATTCGCCAGTTTTTTTCCAGTGTGTGTGTGTGTGTGTCTTTGTGTGTTTGTATGCGTGTGTGTGTGTGTGTTCTTGTGTGCGTGTGTGTTTGTGTGTACTGGTGGCGACGTGGAGAGGGGTGTCCCAAAGGACATCTTGCACAGGGTGCCATTCAAGCTAGGACCGCCTCTGAAGAACGTATTGATGATTTTATTGAGAGAGAGAGAGAAAATAGCCTACTGTCCAGTCTATTAAGATCCAATACAAGAGTTACTGTATATTGAGAATTGTAATTTTAAAAAGATCATCATGCTCCGTTTGAGTGACAATGCTGTATATTTATTATTGTGGTTTAGTTCTTTAGCGTAAAAAACTGCACCTCATAAAGCTGGGAGAAATTATTTTGTTGAAAATTAACATCTCGCTCTTCGATGCAATGCAAAGCAGCCCTTTTGGGGGCACAAGCCACTGCAAACTGTAGGCCGGTCCCAAGCCTGGATAAATGCAGAGGGTTGCGTCAGGAATGGCATCCGGCTTAAAACTTTGCCAAACAAATGTGAGCGTTCATCTAAAGAATTCCATACCGGATGGGTCGTGGCCCTGGTTAACAACGTCCGCCCCCGGCACCGTTAACCTGCAGGGCGCTGTTGGAAAGCGGGTTCTTCGGCAGAAATAGAACAGGAAAGCACAGAGCCTAGAACTGAATGTGGGGACTTTGAATGATGGGACTATGACAGGAAAATCTCGGGAGTTGGTTGACATGATGATTACGAGAAAGGTTGATATATTGTGTGTCCAGGAGACCAGATGGAAAGGCTAGAATAAGGCTAGAAGCTTAGGGGCAGGGTT
Organism: Phycodurus eques; assembly: GCF_024500275.1. Lineage (NCBI taxonomy): Eukaryota > Metazoa > Chordata > Actinopteri > Syngnathiformes > Syngnathidae > Phycodurus > Phycodurus eques. Next base: position 34,967,958 of record NC_084526.1, on the reverse strand, counting down.
TAAATTATTTTACCATGGTGTAGATGGGAAGAGAAATGGAGTCAGGGTTATTTTAAGGAGACTTGGTGGTGGAATCTCACAGTACAGGAAATCATACAAGGAAAAGGGTTAGCTAAGAAGAAGTGGGACACTGAAAGGACCGAGGAGAGGCGAAAGGAATACATTGAGATGCGACATAGGGCGAAGGTAGAGGTGGCAAAGGCCAAATAAGAGGCACATGATGACAGGTTGGACACTCAAAAAGTAGAAAAAGATCTACAACCCCAATTCCAATGAAGTTGGGACGTTGTGTTAAACATAAATAAAAACAGAATACAATGATTTGCAAATCATGTTCTACCTATATTAAAGTGAATACACGACAAAGACAATATATTTAACGTTCAAACTGATCAACTTTATTGTTTTTAGCAAATAAACATTAACTTGGAATTTTATGGCTGCAACACGTTCCAAAAAAGCTGGGACAGGGTCATGTTCACCACTGTGTTACATCACCTTATCTTTTAACAACATTCAAAACATGCTTGGGAACTGAGGACACTAATTGTTGAAGCTTTGTAGGTGGGATTCTTTCCCATTCTTACTTGATGTACAGCTTCCGCTGTTCAACAGTCCGGGGTCTCCGTTGTCGTATTTTATGCTTCATAATGCGCCACACTTTTTTATTGGGAGACAGGTCTGGACTGCCGGCAGGCCAGTCGAGTACCCGCACTCTTTTACTCCAAAACCACGGCATTGTAAAAAATGCAGAATGTGGTTTCTCATTGTCTTGCTGAAATAAGCACGGTCGTCCATGAAAAAGACGTTGCTTGGATGGCAGCATGTTTCTCCAAAACCTGTATGTACCTTTCAGCATTAATGGCGCCTTCACAGATGTGTAGGTTACCCATGCCATTGGCACTAACACAACCCCATACCATCACAGATGCTGGCTTTTGAACTTTGCATCCATAACAGTCCAGATGGTTCTTTTCCTCTTTGGCCCAGTGGACACGACGTCCACGATTTCCCAAAACAATTTGAAATGTGGACTCGTCAGAACACAGACCACTTTTCCACTTTGCATCAGTCCATCTTAGATGAGCTCGGGCCTAGAGAAGCCAGCGGCATTTCTGGGTGTTGTTGATAAATGGGTTTTGCTTGTTTCAAGTTGCAGTTACGGATGTAGCGCCGAACTGTATTTACTGACATTGGTTTTCTGAAGTGTTCCTGAGCCCACGTGCCAATATCCTTTACACATTGATGTCGGTTTTTGATGCAGTGCCGCCGGAGGGATCGAAGGTCACGGGCATTCAATGTTGGTTTTCGGCCTTGCTGCTTACATGCAGTGATTTCTCCAGATTCTCTGAACCTTTTGATGATATTATGGACTGTAGATGATGAAATCCCTAAATTCCTTGCAATTGTACATTGAGGAACATTGTCCTTAAACTGTTGGAGTATTTTCTCACACACTTGTTCACGAAGAGGTGAGCCTCGCCCCATTTTTGCTTGTGAATGACTGAGCAATTCAGGGAAGATCCTTTTATACCCAATCATGGCACCCACCTGTTCCCAATTAGCCTGTTCACCTGTGGGATGTTCCAAGCAGGTGTTTGATGAGCAGTCCTCAACTTTCTCAGTCTTTTTTGCTACCTGTCCCAGCTTTTTTGGAACGTGTTGCAGCCATAAAATTCTACGTTAATGATTATTTGCAAAAAACAATCAAGTTTGTCAGTTTGAACATTAAATATCTTGTCTTTGTAGTGTATTTAATTAAATATAGGTTGAACATGATTTGCAAATCATTGTATTCTGTTTTTGTTTCGGTTTAACACAACGTCACAATGTCATTGGAATTGGGGTTGTATACAGGTTGGCCAGACAGAGGGTTACAGATGGGAAGGATGTGCAGCAGGTTAGGGTGATTAAGGATAGAGATGGAAATGTGTTGACTGAGGCAACCATTGTGCTGGATAGATGGAAAGAATACTTTGAGGAGTTGATGAATGAGCGAGAAGGAAGAGTAGACGAGGCAAATGTGGTGGAACAGGAAGTAGCAATGATTAGTAAGGGGGATATTAGAAAGGCACTAAAGAGGAAGAAAAATGGAAAGGCAATTGGTCCTGATGACATACGTGTGGAGGTATGCAATCATATAGATGTGGCTGTGGAGTTTTTGACCAGTTTGTACAACAGAATTCCCGCGGGTGAGAAGATGCCTGAGGAATGGAGGAAAATTGTGCTGGTGCCCATTTTTAAGAACAAAGGTGATGTGCAGAGCTGTGGAAACTATAGAGGAATAAAGTTGATGAGCCACACAATGAAGCGTTGGGAAAGAGTCGTGGAGGCTAAACTCAGGACAGAAGTGAGTATTTGCGAGCAACAGTATGGTTTCATGCCTATAAAGAGTACCACAGATGCATTATTTGCACCGAGGGTGCTGATGGAGAAGTACAGAGAAGGTCAGAAGGAGCTACATTGTGTCTTTTTAGAACTAGGGAAAACCTATGACAGAGTACCCAGAGAGGAACTGTGATACTGCACGCGAAAGTCTGGAGTGGCAGAGAGGTATGTTAGAATAATACAGGACATGTACGAAGTCAGCAGAACAGTGGTGAGGTGTGAGTTGTGCTGTAGGTGTGACAGAGGAGTTTAAGGTGGATGTGGGAGTGCATCAGGGATCAGCCCTGAGTCCCTTCCTGTTTGCAGTGGTGATGGATAATCTGACAGATGAGGTTAGACTGGAATCCCCGTAGACTATGATATTCGCAGATGACATTGTGATCTGCAGTGAAAGCAGGGAGCATGTGGAGGAATAGTTAGAAAGATGGAGGCATGCACTGGAAAGGAGAGAAATGAAGATTAGCCGAAGTAACACATAATATATGTGCATGAATGAGAGGGGTAGTGGGGGAAGAGTGAGGCTACAGGGAGAAGAGATAGCAAGGGTGGAAGACTTTAAATACTTGGGGCCAACCGTCCAGAGCAATGGTAACTGTGGTAAGGAAGTGAAGAAACGCGTCCAAGCAGGTTGGAACGGGTGGAGGAAGGTGTCAGGTGTGTTATGTGACAGAAGAGTCTCTGCTCGGATGAAGGGCAAAGTTTGTAAGACAGTGATGAGGCCAGCCATAATGTACAGATTAGAGACAGTGGCACTGAAGAGACAACAGGAAGCAGAGCTGGAAGTGGCGGAAATTAAGATGTTGAGGTTCACTCTAGGAGTGACCAGGGTGGATAAAATTAGAAATGAGCTCATCAGAGGCAGCACGGTGTATGACTGGTTAGAGCGTCAGCCTCACAGTTCTGAGGACCCGGGTTCAATCCCCAGCCCCGCCTGTGTGGAGTTTGCATGTTCTCCCCGTGCCTGCGTGGGTTTTCTCCGGGCACTCCGGTTTCCTCCCACATCCCAAAATCATGAATTAATTGGAGACTCTAAATTGCCCGTAGGCATGACTGTGAGTGTGAATGGTTGTTAGTTTCTATGTGCCCTGCGATTGGCTGGCAACCAGTGCAGGGTGTACCCCGCCTCCTGCCCGATGACAGCTGAGATAGGCTCCAGCACGCCCGCGACCCGAGTGAGGAGAAGCGGCTCAGAAAATGGATGGATGGATGGAGCTCATCAAAGGGACATAAAAGGTTAGATGTTTTGGAGACAAAGTTAGAGAGAGCAGACTTCCATGGTTTGGACATATCCAGAGGAGAGACTGTGAGTATATTGGTAGAAGGGTGATGAGGATGGAGCTGCCAGGCAAGAGAGCTAGAGGAAGACCAAAGAGAAGGTTGATGGATGTCGTGCGGGAACACATGAGGGTCGTTGGTGTTAGAGAGGAGGATGCAGGAGATAGGTTTACATGGAAAAGGATGACTCGCTGTGGCGAACCCTAACGGGGCAAGCCGAAAGGAAAAGAAGAAGAAGAAGAAGAAGCTCTATGATGCAATGCAGTTCTATACCACTGAAAACAACAGCCATAATAATAATAAAATAATATTGTTCATTAAAACAAAATACCTATCTGGCAGTGGCAAACAAAAGTGAACATTATTTTCTGTTGCTAAATGAGATTGGGCATGTGTAGCTAATGAAGTGACTGTTTTATTGTACTGTGCGAGCTCTTTGCAGTATCTGCCAACAAAAATATACATTTAAACCTGAATATAATTGTGTGAACGTGCTGAAACTTTAACATTACCACCACTGGCATCATCTGAACATTTCCATTGTGCCTCTGAAGTACTTCAAATGACAAGTCACTTGGCAACTTTGCACGGTCCATAATTCAAATGCAGGATTATGACGGGGTGGAGCAAATACATTTCTTGGTCTTTAGTTGTGAAATTTTTTGGCTCACAGTGTTAATATGAGTGCTGATTAGTTTTCCCGCCTGTATGTGTGATGCATGATGGATGGACTGGGTAGCTGCCTGGAGCCACTGCAGTTCTCCATAGATAATTTGCAGATGCACTGAGGTAAGGACACTCTGAGGCTGTAGCTCAATATGACATCAGGTGGCAGTTTTTATTGCAAAAAACATTGCCAGATTTGGATGTCTGCCGTGCAGCGTCACCTGGACTGTCACACTTAATTTGCAGAGATGTTATTTCTGGCTACAAGGTACTGAAAACACTCACTTAATGTCATTGCTGCGTGTGAATTTTAAAGCCTCAGACAGATATTTGCTAATAAATCATAACAATCTGTCTGCCAATGTCCATCAAAATTATTCAGTGCCTTACTCATTTTTGGATCTGATCACCTCAAGTAGATCGTGGTATAGCTAAAAGTAGTTTTGGAGTGTCTTGAATGAGTGTCGGGGGACTCTTTAGCGTGACCCGTTGCCTACATACAAGCAATACCCTCTGAGGTGATCCATCCATGACTCTCAGTGTAACAATCCCGACATGTTTTTGCGTTCTTGTGGGCTCTCGACTTTGGGTCGCGCACACCGACTGACCCGTAACCAACAAGCATGCTGGGTCACTAAAATGTAAGGGGAAATGGCTGGGTGTTTGAACATATGAAACGTGTTTTTTTTTGTCCCTACGTATTGCGGCAAAGCACTATGAGCTTTACATTGAGCAAACACATTTGTTCAGAATTCATTAATAGTATTGTGGTTCACCTCAAGTCCAGTAGATGAGATAGTAAGTGGGTTGTAAAGATAAATGGAGCAGTTTAAATGGTACAGAAGATTCATCCATCCAAACATGGAACCTGGACAGGTCGCCAGCCAATCGCGAGCAACATATACAGTAGACAAACAACCATTCAACAATTCAAATTAACAATCAACCTGACATGCCTCTTTCGGGAATGGAGGAGGAGTAAATGCACACAAACACAGGAGAACATTAGAACTCCGCACAGGAAGGTACAAGCCCAGATTCAAACCCAGAACCTCTGAATTATGAAGCTAACCACTATTTCATCATGTTGCCACAGAAGATTCAATTCAGTAATACTTATATTTGGACACAATTTTGTCACTTTAATATTAATACTGTTCCCCAGTGTCTGCTATTATGTTCATCCAACATGTTTTTTCAAAAACGTTATATATATATATATATATATATATATATATATATATATATATATATATATATATATATATATATAATGTAAAGGCACACTCCATATTTTCGAGATTAACTGAAAGTAAATGTTTTGGTGTATTTTTATGCTGCTTGTTAAAGATCATCCCACCAAAAGCTAAACAATGCTCATTTGTGTGCATGCAGCTCGAATATGCTTCGCCATCCATCCATCCATTTTCTTCCGCTTATCCGAGGTCAGGTCGCGGAGGCAGTAGCTTTAGCACGGAGGCCCAGAATTTCCTTTCCCCAGCCACTTCATACAGCTCTTGTGATGGGATCCCGAGCCATTCCTGGGTTAGGGTTAGCGTGTTCTGGGTCGTCTCCTCCCGGTGGGACGTGCCTGGAACACCTCACTGGGGAAGCGTCCAGGAGGTATCCTAATCAGATGCCCAATCCACCTCATCTGGCTTCTCTCAATGGGGCGGAGCAGCGGCTCCACTCTGAGCCCCACCCGGATGACCGAGCTTCTCACCCTATCTCTAAGGGAGACCCCGGACACACTGCAGGGGAAACTCATTTCGGCCGCTTGTATCCGGGATCTTGTTCTTTCGGTCACGACCCACAGCTTGTGACAATACGTGAGGGTAGGAACGTAGATTGACCGGTAAATTGAGAGCTTCGCCTTTCGGCTTAGCGCTTTCTTCACCAGAACGGACCAATACAAAGTCCACATCACTGCAGACGCTGCACCGATCCGCCTGTCGATCTCTCGTTCCATTCTTCCCACACTCGTGAACAAGACCCCAAGATACTTGAACTCCTCCACTTGGGGCAGGATCTCATCCCCGACCTGGAGAGGGCACTCCACCCTTTTACGACTGAGGGCCATGGTCTCAGATTTTGAGGTGCTGATTCTCATGCCAGCCGCTTCACACTCGGCTGCGAACCACTCCAGTGAGAGTTGGAGATCACAGCTTGATGAAGCCACATTGTCTCCAAAAAGCAGAGATGCAATACTGAGGCCACCAAATTGGACCCCTCTACGCCTTGGCTGCGGCTAGAAATTCTGTCCCAAAAATTTCTGAACAGAATTGGTGAAAAAGGGCAACCTTGGCGGAGTCCACCCCTCACCAGAAATGAATCTGACTTATTGCCAGCAATGCGGGCCAAACTCTGACACTGGACCCCGCTGACGATGCAGAGCTGCTCCACTGTTCCACGGCCAGGACGAAAACCACACTGCTCCTCCTGAAACTGAGATTCAAATTCTCCAGCACCCCTGAATAGACCTTACCGGGGAGCCTGAGGAGTGTGTTCCCCTTGTAGTTGGAATATACCCTCCGGTCCCCATCCTTAAAAAGGGGGACCACCACCCCAGTCTGCCATTCCAGAGGCACTGTCCCCGATGTCCACACGATGTTGCAGAGGCGTGTCAACCGGTACAGCCCCACAACATCCAGAGCCTTTAGGAACTCCGGGCAAATCTCATCCACCTCCGGGGCCTTGCCACCGAGGAGCTTTTTAACCACCTTGGTGTCCTCAACCTCAGAGATAGGAGAGCTCGCCTCAGAGACACCAGATCTTCATGGGAAGGCGTGTCGGTGGAATTGAGGAGGTTTTCGAAGTATTCTCCCCACCGGCTTGTCGTCATGAGTTGAGGTCAGCAGTGCCCCATCCCCACTATACACAGTGTTGATGGTGCACTGCTTCCCCCTCCTGACACGCCGGATGATGGACCAGAATTTCCTCGAAGCTGTCCGGAAATCATTCTCCATGGCCTCACCGAACTCCTCCAATGTCAGAGTTTTTGTCTCAGTGACCTCCATGACATGACATGACCACAAAGTCGCTCATCAAACTGCGACCTAGGGTGTCCTGGTGCCAAGTGCACGTATGGACACATTATGCTTGAACATTGTGTTCGTTATGGACAATCCGTGGTGAGCACAGAAGTCCAATAACAGAACACTACTCGGGTTCTGATCGGGGGGGCCGTTCCTCCCAATCACGACCCTTCCAGGTCTTGCAGTCATTGCCCACATGAGTATTAAAGTCCCCCAGCAGAACAATGGAGTCTACAGCAGGAGCGCTCTCCAGCACCCTCTCGAAGGACTTCAAAAAGGGTGGGTATTCTGAACTGCTGTTTGGTGCATAGGCACAATCAACAGTCAGGACCCGTCCCCCCACCCAAAGGCGGAGGGAGGCTACCCTCTTGTCCACTGGGGTGAACCCCAATGTACAGGCGCCGAGCCGTGGGGCAATAAGTATACCCGACCCCTCTCAAGAGCACTGGTACCAGAGGCCAAGCCGTGCGTGGAGGTGAGCCCGACTATATCTAGTCTGAACTTTTCAACCTCACACACCAACTCGGGCTCCTTCCCTGTCAGAGATGTGACATTCCATGTCCCGAGAGCCAGCTTCTGTAACCGGGGATTCGATCGCCAAGGTCCCCGCCTCCGGCCACCGCCCAGCTCACATTGCACCCGACCCCTATGGCCCCTCCCACAGGTGGTGAACCCATGGGAAGGGGGACCCACGTTACCCTTTTGGGCTGTGCCCGGCCGGGCCCTATGGGTGCAGGCCCGGCCAACAGGCGCTCGCCTTCGAGCCCCACCTCCAGAGGGGTCTCGGTCTCTCGTCTGGGCAAGGGAAACCTATATCCATTTATTGTATTCATCACAGGGGTTTTCAGAGCCGTGGTTTGTCTGGTCCCTCACCTAGGACCTATTTGCCATGGGTGACCCTACCGGGGGCGTGAAGCCCCAGACAACTTAGCTCCTAGGATCAATAGGATACACAAACCCCTCCACCAAGATAAGGTAACGGCTCAAGGAGGGGGTGTATGTTCTGAATTAATTAAAATAATTAAAGCAGAATGTCAACCGATCACAAACTCAATCAAGTAATCGTGTTTGCTAGAGAATCCAAGCCCATAGTTTTCTGATTTTTGACTGATTTAAACCATGCAAAATCTTAAATGTTTCTAAAGTTCTGTAATTTTGGTGACACAACTCGCTCTGGGGTCCAGCAGGCTACAACATTGCTCCATGTCCTTGACCTATAGATCGTGTTAGGCCTGAAGGACCTTTGTTTGAAAAATTCCACCGTAAACACTCCTTGTAGAGATCATCATATTTACCATCATATGGTACCCACAGTCCCCACAAAGTAAGACCTATCAGTCTTTAATGACTATTGACCACTAACTGATAAAAGACTACTACTGCAATTTGGCAATGAAGGAGATAATGTGCCTTCTCCTTGCAAAACGTGAAAATGAGAAATGCCTTGCTGAGTCTTGCAGCACATGGAAACTTTTATCATGTCCGTGACTACAACCGACCGTCTCTTTTCACTAAATTATTACGAGACAATCGGTTCATCCTGAGCCTACACCTGCACCTCTGTGTGTCATAGCACATGATGAGTCCAACCAGTACGGCCATAAAATAATGATTTGACTTACAGCTGCACATGCAGGAGCACATGTTCCAGTAGCACTGAGCAGAGAGAGTATGTGTGAATATTTGGGCCTCACATCACCTTTTTTTTTTTTAAACAATTTCTACAACACTGCTGCACCAACTCTACAACTACAGCACTACTACAACTACACGATTCCAAGATAGTCTACAACACTATAACAATTGAAAGACAGGTGACATACATTACATAGATTACTCAATTATAAAATAGTATATAAAAACAATAGACTAGCACACCTCCAAAGCAAACAAATCTGTAAAAGGTGGCTAAGGACTGCAAATAAATAAATCCATAAATCTGCAAATAAATTAATCAATAAATCAATCAAAGGTTCTCAAAACACAACCAGAATGTAGATAGGCCATGCCAACACCTGTACGATCTTGCTGTGCATGTCAACCCAATGGGGCTTTGCATTGTCTTGTTGAAATATGTGATCCAATTGTCTTGAAGGCAGCATGTTTAGTGGCCAAGTATTACCATGGCACAGCCCGACTTCTGGTCTGATTCACATTGCCTAAAACAGTGACTCATTTTATCGCAATTCACACTTCGACTTGGATTGTTCATCAAGAAATCAACAGTGTTTGCCTTTATATACGCAACTAAATCAGGCAGAAGTGAATATAAATGTACGAAGCACCGCAATGGAATCAAATAGTTCATATAGGTGAAAACAAGAAGGTGTAATCTGCAAGCATTACTGACACCTTTTTTTCATTAGGGCAAATGGAGCTGTGCTCCAGAAGTTCCTTCAGTGTGTGTTTGAGTGACTTTGTTGGACTGGGTTCCTGCCTACTCTCCTTGTCCTTTGGACACACAAATTGAAACACAAATTGAAACACTAACAAGAAAATCATGGGTCAACTAATAACCCATTGTGGCTGATGTCCAGTCTTTCTTTTTATTATTATTTTTTAAAATCTAAAACACCACCACAGTGAAACAAACACCAGGATTGGAATTACAAACTCCGACCTGCGGGACAGTAATTCTGTGAGGAAAGAATGCATTTGCACGATTTGGGGGGTTGTTTTACGGTCTAAGATGAAGGGTTGCGAGGGAACATTGAGCTTCTGTTGGTTTCCTGATTGGTTGTGAGGGGTTGAAGCAGGTAGACTTACTGATAAGCACACTCAAGCATCAAGCTGCTGTACTTTGTATAAAGGACTAAGCAACAAGACCATTCAGGAGAGGGAATCAGCTCCCTACTTGGCCAGCTGTTCCATCCAAAATATATCATTCTACCTTCTCTGAATTTTTGTGAAAGCACAACAACCACAATATGAATAGCACTTAGTGTGATGCAAAACATATTGAAATAATGTCGTGCACACTCCCCTTCGTAAGTGGTGTAAATTTGCAGCCGTCTTGAAAACCGGAAATAGTCACAGCGTCCCACAGACAGACGATCAGCAAACATCAGCACAATGCTCAATTTTTTCCCCCCTCAATGTGAGAGACGTTCACTTTGAAAATGCGGCTCTGCTGACTGAGCACAGATGATCTATTTCAGCAGGCTGTGTAACGTTTATTGACTGTGAAAAGAATTCATGAAGTCCAAGACTGATAAATCACATCTCAAACACTTTTCCTTCTTTGCACACCGCCCTAACCCTTGTCTCTCTTCCAAATATTTCTTTCGCCCGCTGAAGCAAAGATGAACATCCTTCATCTTGTGTTGTTTTTGTGGTTTGATTGGAGAGAGAACATTCCATCTGAACGGGGAGGTTGCGAGAACTTTTTTTTTTCTACACGTCCTAAAGATACTTTGTTGTGAAACCTACTGAACAACATGATCTTCCGTGATATTCATCCCCATTCACTTTCAACATCATTTTCAGTTTTTTTTTTTTTTTTTTTTAAATAATGCTCATTCCCCACCAATATCTAATTACATTATCTCGGGCCCCACTCTTATCTGTTTTTACTACCCACAATCGAAAAGTACACACACTTCTCTCCCTATATATTTTGGTAAGTGCTCAAGCAAAAATAAAAAAAAAATTAAAAAAAAATCTCCTATAATTAAGAAAACACAATAGTACATATTCAACTTATGTATTTATTTCTGTTAACACAATCAACACCGCTAATAATAGGACTATGAACAAATGTCAGGTTTTTGTGACATATATATATATATATATATATATATATATATATATATATATATATATATATATATATATAAATAAATGAGACCAAGATAAATAATTTTAAAACATTTCTTGGAAGTCTCGGCCACCTTTGTACAATGGTCACTGCAGCGGACTGTTGTTCTATTAGTCATTTCAAACTGCTCTCTTTTGCACAATTGTCAATAAAATATTGTACCGGCATTACCACATTACTGGCAACCTTTTATTGCTCTGTGACTGTTTTTTGTTTTTATGTCTTTATGTCTCAAACTTATTCTCTGTCAATTGACTGTCTGTTGTCGTACTAGAGCGGCTCCAACTAGCGGAGACAAATTCCTTGTGTGTTTTTGACATGCTTGGCAAATAAAGATGATTCTGATTCTGATTAATCAACCTATAACCTGTAAAACTCAATTGGAAAAAAAAAATAAAATCATAGAGGGGAAGTAAAAATAAACAACTGCGATAGCATGGTTGCACAAGTGCACACAACCTCCGATAAATGAGAATGTGGCTGTGTTCAGAATTAAGTAATCTCAATCAAACTCACGTTAAATGGGGGTCAGCACACACCTGCCACCATTTAAAGTGCCCGTGATTAACCCTAAATATATTAAGGTGGGAGCATAATGTACAATTCTCCTAAGGACTCAAATAAATGCCCCTCAAATATCAAAACACTTTGGGTGGATTTGAGGAGAGAAAGTTATTTATTTATTAATTTACCTTTATTGATGAATGAAGAAAAAAGGGGCTGCAGTAAAAGGGGCACTTTTTTCATCCAGGGCAAATGGGCAGGTGCTTGAACACCACTCATGGGATCTATGTGTGCACATGCCTGGGTATTATTGCAGGTGGAGGTTTAACTGTGAAGATTGATGACTGAATGACTGTGTTCCTGTGAGAATTGCCTGAGAAATCATTGGAAAGGTTACACTGAGCATTATATGGCGTCTTTTGTCCAATTTTCCATACGCTACTGTTAAAGGCACATTCGTCAGTGTCACTGCACCATTTGCAGGCTCTGCATGTATATACACAATCTACCTACTGTGATACACTCCAATAAATGGCTCATCCTGCAGCGACACACTCCACAACCATGGCCACATTCAATTCTGACTGTTTTTCCCCCAACGATTTTTTTGGATCGTTTTAAATCATGGCTTCTTTGTATTGTATTTTAGTAGTGAATTCTATTTTACAATCTATTGGACGTTTTGTTCTACTTTAGTGCTTACATTGTTCTATGTTATCCATTTGCATCTGGTCTGCAAAGCACTTTTTGGCGATCTAGGAAAAATTACATACCAATACAAATTTTCCAGTATTTATGAAAATAAAAAATGTTGAATATGAATATTTATTTATTTATTAATTTAAAAAAAAGATATTTTTTAATTACTTTTAAAACAAAATTGTGCTAAAATCTTGTGTGAATACATTCCTGTTATTCTCTCTATGCTGACCCTCACCACAACTGGTTACTACATAAAATGTAATTGTATACATGTGGCGTTAAAAATGACATCTCCATAGGCTAAATTTTAAAGAAAATATTTTATTTTACAGCATTATAAATTAGAGATATTTTCAAAACTGCAGCATGTTTTTATTTATAAAAGCACACCTAGTCATTTTTCACTTGTAGTGTAGTGTAGTGTTGCAGAATGTTTTCCTTGAAGAAGAAGAAATTATCCTGCGAAGACCTCAAACAACCGTGTATCCTATACCCATTAGAGACATTTAAACTGGATACAATAATTACACCAGTTAAAATGTTTTTTTTTTTTGGGGCGGGGGGTTGTTGTTGTTTTTTTTTTAAATAACCATGATCTTCAGATGTGAAGTGACAATAAAGTGAGCAGAGGAAGTTCTGGACTGCTTCTTGCCCTGCTGCTCTCACCGGGCCATGCAAAGCGGGCCTGAATGCAAATTGGCCTGCCAAAGCTGAAACTAAATGGTAAAACGATCTTGAGTCCTTGTCACCTCCACTCATGTCACAGACATACTAAAGTGTGTCTCAGTTGTCTGGGCCTGTGGCTGGTTCCCATTACGGCCTGCTCCAACCAATCAGCTCGGACGGCCTGTGCAGCCAGAACAGCAAAATGCACCAGGTCTCACGACATAGGCGAGAAATGAGGTACTAGAAGAGGCCTGGTGCACTTTATCGCTAAAGACCTTCGTATACATCAGTACAGTACTGTTTGCTATTGTGGCAGTGATCATCCCAGTATCTTAACATATGGATGGCAATATGGGTGCGGTTAAATGTTTACACATTCAATCTAGAGCCCAATGTTGCAAAGATCTGAGCTGCGCGATGACATTACAGGGCCTCAAACGGAATTTCTCTGGCGTGTGTGCGTGGGGGAAGCGGCCCACGACCCCAAACAGATGAGACAGGAAGCTAAAGGTCACACGCTGAGGGGAGACACGGACACATCAAACGTAGAAACGTGTTGTCTCTGGAGGATCGCAAAGACTCGGAGGGGGATGCTTTGCATAAAGAAAGCTTTCCCCGAGATCCCTCTTTGCACAACTTTCACCGGTATTTTTTTTACTGCTTGTACAATAAAGTGTCCGTTTTCCTCAGTCAGTGTGTGATGCTGGTATTGACAGGTAAAGTGGCGTTGGAAAGCAATATTTACATGAACATTTCAGACAAACATGTCTCAGTGCAGTTGAGCTTTCATCACATTGATAATTTCCCCCCTTCTTTGAAACCTTATTCTGGAGAGTAATAAGCCAGGGGGAAAGTGAACAGATACCACCTTGAGCAATGCATTGTTTTAAAACTTTTCCTAATGGAAATTCTGCAGATGTTGTGACCTAAATGTTTGCGGTAAAGGTTAAGTTTAACAATTTCACCAGGGTTTGTTAATGCTTAATGTGGCCCAATGACTACATGAATTAATTCATCAAATAAAATAACGTACGGCAGAGGTTGACCGAAATTAATGGGAGAGCTCATCTAATTAACTTTGAATTTTAAAACTACAATTTGAAACTGTAATTGAAATGTTATTATACACACACCTGTATGTAATGTATTATTTATTATAAATGTGTGTTATCCATTCTTCAGCAAAAGATGAATTGATTTGTGTCAGAAACAATATATGTAGTATTTACAATAATAAAAGAATGATTTAATGTAATTATATGTATGTAATATATTTATTTCAACCTGAAACTAAATGTTATCTCATGACTGTCTTTAAAAAAAACCAAAATAATATGACCAAGTTGTACTTGATTTGCTTTCAGATTTAAAAGGCCTCAGTGGATGGAGCGCCGGTAAAGCAGATTTTAATAAACATATTTAAACGTTTTACAAAGGGAAATAAATTACAATGTTGTTGTCTTAATGAATAAAGTACAATATTATGTACGTTTTAACTCTAAACGTCAATTGATTGATTAGTTCAAACAAATGAAGTCGGGTTTGGTCTATTTAAATTGTTTCAATGTCTCATGTGTTTGAATTCACAGATACAATAAAAGAGAAAGGTAAGTGTGATTTTTACGCAATGAAAAGTGTGTATTCATCGATTGGGTCGAGAAAAAGGCCCCATCACTTTATACCCGACCTCGTCGATCTTTGCAGTTAAATTCATTTTTAAAAAATACATTTGTAAATTTGCACACTTTTTCAATCTCTGTGGATGGATTTCTTTTAATGAAAGTCAATTTTAGATTAAAAAAGAAAAAAAAACGACATCCAATTAAATCACCACAGATTTTTTTTTTTCCTTTTCTTGTCACTGTCAATTTTGTATTTGGTTGTTTTTCTTCCTGATAACACGATCCGTCTCCCAGCTGTTGCTCCTCGGTGTTCATCCCCAAACGAGGGTCAAAGTTTTATTTCCCCCCCTCATCAGCGGCCCATTAAGGCCCAATTAAATCTAAGTGGGGCCAATAAGGCCGATAACAACAGCAGGAAAGTAAAAAAAATATTTATTTTTTTAAAAACGAAAACACGGTAGTTAAATTCTGCGTGCCTGTTCGATGAATTAGGAATTGTAATTTGATGAGGCAACGTGAGCTTCAGGAGGGGAAAGATGATCACACACAGAAAAAGTTTGTAACGCCTTTTGGAAGTTCTTCTTCATGAATTCAGCAACAGGCCGTGCAAGACAGGCTGCAGCATCCTCCTCCACCGTTATGTTCTATTTCTAGGGGGCGCGCTCTGTAAGAAAAAGCCAGGGCCCACTCACCATAGCAGGGGATGATCTCTGCGTCGTGACCGCCCTCCCGGAGCCCCTCACTTTCCTCTGGGGGTGTTTTGCAGGAGGACCTGTGCGTGAAGAGATGGAATTTGCTGAAAGCAGCGTGACCGGCGTCCAATGAGTGGCACTCCTGCTGGAACGGGCTCCGCGGCTTGTCTCCGTACGCGTGACCTTTGTGGGCCTGCACGAACGCAGCGGGGCTGTATTTGGTGTCAGCCGATGGGAACGTCCTGAAGTGGTCCGTCTGCTCGTGCCGACTTTGTGCTGCAGAAGGACTATAAAATGAATCCATGGAGGTCATGTCGCCGTATGGACTGCAGATCTCGGCGTTCATGCCTAAAAAAAAGGTGAAAACGCTCTCTCCCCCTCCCTCCCTCCCTCTCTCTGGAAAGGAAAGCTGAGCACACATACACAAGCACACACGTGCACGCACACTCTCACATACACACGCCTCCTCGATAGCACACGCACACATTCGCGCATGGGCCCACAGCAGCTGGCTTTGGTTATAAAACCATTGAGAACTTTTCCAGGAACACTGTCGTTGAGCAAACACCCCCCTTGGGTCTGACAAGAGCTGAGGATGAGGAGGAGAGGGTGAGGATGACCTCCCGCCTCCGAGACTTGTGCCAAGTGCCGGTGACAAGAACGGGCGAGGGCCCTTATTAGTCAGAAATTATGGAGGGGAGGGGGGTTTCAAAAGGTCCTGACACGTGACATCCACTGAGTGGTGAGACAAACACATCCCGTGAGTGATGGTGGGAGGAACTCGATTTCATGGTTCATCCGCAATGCTTCATTAAGGGCCACTGGCCCCTCGACACGGGGCCCCACAAATGAGGATTCAATGGCTTCATTCATTAGTATTTACAATTGAGACCATCAGCTCAAGAGATTTATTTCTGTAGGCTGCTGTTGTATATTTTAACCCCAAGGTCACTTTTAAAAAAAATATATATATTTTTTTTAATTTTTATTATTATTATTATTATTATTTATTTATTATGTTCTTGCTCATACTCCCTGGCTGAAAAAAAAACTATGTACACTGCCTTATTTAACAGGGCCGAAATATAAGAAACACTCACTCTCTACAATGCAGAGCAGTTGCACGCCACTTCAAAATATACAACCGCTATACAGTTATGAACATATTGTTCATTTCATACCTCTCACAGGGTCAAACAAAACTGACTACTGTTGCTTTTGTGAAGGCAAAGTTTGAAGAGAGCTCTTGTATTCCATTATGCAGGTGTACCTATTGTGAACTCTTTATCATTATTTGAGAAAATGATAAAGGACATTTCTATTTGAAATGTGTTAATTTAAAGCATCATTCAAGAATGGATTGCTCTATTATACACAAGCATTAGTGTACAGTATTGTTTAAAAGATAACATATCCATTTAGTTTTAGACATATATATATATATATATATATATATATATGAGAGGGCCAGGGTTTGAATCTCGGCTCGGGCCCTCCTGTATTGAGCTTGCATGTTCTTCCTGGGCTTGCGTAGGTTTTCCATAGGTACTCCTGCTTCCTTCCACATTCCTAAAACATCCATGTTACGTTAATTAAAGACGCAATTGTCCATATAGGTGAAAGTGAATGGTGGTTGTTGCACTGTGATTGACTGAAAAAAAGTACTTAAGTAATATGTTTTATGGCTGGGTTCTCCATGGGATACATACAACAACAAAACAACAGGCCAACACAATAACCAGAAGCTTCTGGTTGTTTAATGGTGTTTTCGCATTTTTGGCCCAATCTCACTTGGGCTCAATCATACAACCAAGGTGGAATTGATCAAACCTGTCCTGGTCACTAAACTGACAAGTTGGAAATATGTAAGTGATATTTAAGATAGAAATCTATGGCCAATAGAATTAAAGAGGTTCACAAAGCTGGCTCGATGCTCAATCAATGGCCACATCACGGCAGCTCTACCTTTAAAAAGACACGATGTGTGTTGTATTTTCAATCAGTGGGTGCTTTATGAATTGTGTTATCTCAGTTTACAAACAACATGTTTCTACTTATTTTAAATGTTTCCCCCGCCCTGCAGAGTCAAGTAGAGCTATGTGAATGCTGGGCCAGTATGCAAAATAGCTCACCAGTAATTTTCTCACATGTTGTAGAAGTGATCATTTGAAAATGTAAACACTTCCAGAGAATTATAGAAATTAAGTGTTGCGTGTTATATTTATTTGTTTGCTACCATGTTAAATTATTTTTGACATTTATTGTGAAAATAATAATCATGATCAGTGTCTTCATAAAGAGGAAAATCATTAATATCTAGTAATAACGTATAATTAAAGGTAATTTGAGCACTTATGTTCTTTCAGAAATGTGTATGTGTAAACTGGTATCTCTTGACTACCCAAGAAGAAGCTCTAAGTTACAAAAAGATAAGAAGTCACGATTAGAAGTCTTCAATTAATGTAACAAACATGTTTTTGGAATGTGAGAAGAAGCCCAGGTAACCTGAGAAAACCTACACAAGCACAGAGACAAAACGCAAACTCTATGTAGAGAAGGCCTGAGCGGAGACTTGAACTCAGTATCTCTTGACTGTGAAACTGAAGTGTGTCAAATTGAAATTGACAGTAAGGAACTTGATTTGAAGTCAAGAGTCTGAGCATAATGTCAAAACACTGCAAACAACCACTACCGAGCACACAACAATCTAACAGGTTTATGTGACATTAAAGCACAGTTTAACATCAACTTGTGCAATTTGTAGTTCAACCACTATAACACTATCTTTTTTTTTTTTTTTTTTACAGTACTTCAAAAGAAGAACCAGCCTACAGAACGATTGCAACAAGAAGAAAATTATCCATCCAGCACGCCCGAGACCCTAGTGAGGATAAGCGGTACGGAAGATGGATGGATGAATGCATATAGCTCCAATAATATAGCTCTCCCTGGAGAAAACTCCACCAGCCGTCACTGTGTAACACGGATGTTTTTGCTCGAACTTATAGTAGTAGAGTACTGTAGTGCAGTGAAACACAATCCTTCACAATGCCGGCCAGATGATTGTGAAGCCGTTAGTTTAATGTAGTAAAAAGACTGAAACTCAAGCCCTCCTCTAAAGAATAAGAGAGGTCTGTGCAATCAAGCTTGATATTTCTTTCCTTCATTTTTCCATGCATTTATTTTCTATACCACTCGTACTCATTCGGGTCGTTTTTCTTCCAGCAAATGAAACAAAAATTCTAAGACATTGACAGTAGTGATGAGCAAGGTTTTGTTCCCTGATGGGGAGACAGCTGGTTAAAATGTGTTCATAAGGATCATATCAAAGAAATCGCATGAAGAAATGTATTCATTTGGCAAATGTGTTTTTACCAAAATATGTTTACCACAGGGAGAAATACATCTGTCGTGATTCTTGTTTTCTCATTTATTTTAGCAACATATAAAAATAGTTCTGACATTTAACAAAAGGGGCGGATACGTGAATGCCGGCTTTCAATATATATATATATATATTTATATTTTTTTCTTTGCCAGACACATCTTATCTATACAACTCTATTAACTCTCTATTAACACACAGCCGTGACCAATGTTGTAGGAAGTCCAGTGTCATGTTTGAATGAAATGTTCCAACTTTTGCAGGGAAATATAAAGTCTTTGTCCTAAGGGCACAATGAGTGAGCCTGTTGGCACAGGCAGTGGCCTTTACATGGCCTTTTAATGCGTATTCTATTCACATCTGTCTTTTAGCCAAATTTGCAAGATATTTGTGAATTAGGGCATCCATAAGAAAACACAAGGATACTGATATATAGCCGCCAAGCCACATCCTCACTACACTGACAACATTAGACTTTAGCCTTCATTTTCACTTTGGCCTGTGGCAAAGCAAGCTGATTGAGGCCTTTGATGGGCATTAATACACCATGAAGAGATGGCTTTTGTTCAGAAATGGAAAGAAACATAAAATGGAAAGCGAAAGAGGAAGGAGGGAGGTCCACAAAACTGATGTTATTTCATTAACCCACCCCCCTCAACGACATTCCGAGTGACAAGAAGACTCTTTCTCTGTAATGGGCATCATTGGCTGCATGAGCGCCCAGCACAGTTTTTTAACAATTTCGTTTTTATAATACAGCAAAATGTTGACTCTTCTAATTGCACTGGGGTGTTGTATGTTAATATTATTTGTCCTTTTTTCATATAATGCTAACTCCAACTTGAAAGTTGCGCAATTGAAACGGGAAGATTTTTACATCAGTTTGTCCGTTCACATACACACATGGCAATAGCTGTTCACTTCGAGACCTCAACATCGTCATTTCCGCCACCTCCAGCTCTGCTTCCTGTTGTCTCTTCAGTGCCAGTGTCTCCAAAGCCATACATCATGGCGGGCATCACCACTGTCTTATAAAACCTTCCCCTTCATCGTAGAAGTGGAAGGTTCTGGTCCTGGAGTGGCACGGTACAGAGGGTAAGTGTACGTCCTCCAACCGGAGGGTGGCCAGTTCGTATCCCCACCCGTGCGCATGACATCGTTGTGTCTCTGGGAGGGACACTTAACTCACATTGCCTATAAATGTGGCTGGATGTTTGGTGTTAGTCAGAGGCGCAGAATGGTAGTGGTTCACTAGGGTGTGACTGTGGACTGAATGAATAATTTGTGCTCTGTCACACCTACAGCACACCTCACCGCTGTTCTGCTGCCCTCGTACATGTCCTATATTTTTCTGACATACTTCTCTGCCACTCCAGACATCCGCATGCAGTACCACAGTTCTTCTCTGGGTACTCTGTCATAGGCTTTCTCTAGATCCACAAAGACACAATGTCGCTCCTTCTGACCTTCTCTGTACTTCTCCATCAACACCCTCAAGGCAAATGATGCACATGTGCTACTCTTCCTGGGATGAAACCATACTGTTGCTCACAAAATTTAATTTCTGTCCTGAGTCTAGCCTCCACTATTCTTTCCCATAACTTGATTGTGTGTCTCGTCAACTTTATTCCTCTATAGTTCCCACAGCTCTGCACTTCACCCTTGATCTTAAAAATGGGCACCAGCACACCCTTTTCCCTCATTCCTTAGGCATCTTCTCATGCACTAGAATTCTGTTGAACAAGCTGGTCAAAAACTCTACAGCCACCTCTCCTAGATGCTTCCATACATCCACAGGTATGTCATCAGGACCAACTGCCTTTCCATTTTTCATCCTCTTTAGTGCCTTTCTTCTCCCTTACTAATCATTATTACTTCCTGGTCCACCAAAATTGCCTCTTCTACTCTTCCTTCTCTCTAATGTCCTCATTCATCAACTCCTCAAAGTATCCTTTACATCTATCGAGCACACTACTGGCACCAGTCAACACATTTCCATCTATATCCTTAATCACCCTAACCTGCTGCACATCCTTCCCGTCTCTATCACTTTGTCTGGTAAAACCTGTATAGATCACCAAGTACTTTACTGCCTGTCTCTCTGATCACCTTGGCTGTAGTGGTCCAGTCTTCTGGAAGCTCCCCCTGTCCACCGAGAGCCTGTCTCATCTCGAAAAGCCGCACAACACTCTTCCCTTCTCATCTTCCACCACATGGTTCTCTGCTCTGCCTTTGTCCTCTTAATCTTCCTCCCCACCACAAGAGTCATTTTACCACCATACTACACTGTCGAGCCGCACTCTCCCCTACCAGTACCTTACAGTCACTAATCTCCTTCACATTATATCATCTGTACAAGAAGTAATCTACCTTTGTGCTTGTAGCTCCGCTCTTGTAGGTCACCCAATGTTCCTGCCTCTTCTGGAAAAATTTGCTACATCTATATCCATCCTTTTCGCAAGGTCCAAAATAATCTACCCCTCTAAATCACTTCTTCATCACCCCTGTTTCCTTCACCACCATGTCCATTAAAATCTGCACCAATCATGACCCTCTCGCTGCCTTGGATGCCCTCAACTACTTCCTCAAGCTCCTTCCAGAAATTCTCTTTCTTTTCGAGTTCACATCTTAGCCGTTGGACATAACCACTAATTACATTAAACATAACACCCTCATCACTCCATCTAACACGCTTTTCACCTCCAGGACATTCTTAACTAAGTCTTCCTTTAAGGTAACCCATACTCTATTTTTCTTCCCAATCACACCATGGTAAAATAATTTCAGCCCTGCTCCTAAACTTCTAGTCATACTGCCTTTCCACCTGCTCTCTTGGACACACAATATACAGTATATACCTTTCTCCTAACCATCCTGTCAGCCAACTCCCTCGCTTTTCCTGTCCTAAGCCTGGTTCTGATAAACTGTTTACATATGATGTGATCTATTCCTATCTGGTGTATACATTTTCAATTTGTTTAGTGTGACATGCGCAGAGTATTACGTCATTTATCAAGCTGTAGGCCAGTCGTCTATGGAGCATTTTCATTCGATTTGGGCTTCGAACCCGATTCAAATCGGAATACAAGGCTCCATGTAAACCAGGCTATTGGCCTAACATTTAAAGTCCCGACATTCAGATTTAGGCTCTGTGCATAACAACTGTTTGGCAAAGTTTTAAGCAGGATGCCCTTCTTGACGCCACCCTCTGCATTTATCCGGGCTTGGGACCGGCCTACAGTTTGCAACTTTGCACTGACCTATGCCCCCTTAGGTGTGAATGTTGAGGCCCATTCTGATTGTCCATCCAGCCATCCATTTTCTGTACCGCTTTATCCTCACAAGGGTCGCAGGCATGTTGGAACATATCCCAGCCACCTTTGGGTGAGAGGCGGGTCACACCCCGAACTGGTCACCAGCCAATCGTAGGGCACACATAACAAACAACCATTCATGCACACATTCACACCTATGGGCAATTTAGAGTCTTCAATCAACCTACCATGCATGTTTTTGGGATGTGGGAGAAACCCGGAGTGCCTGGAGAAAACGCACGCAGACACAGGGAGAACATGCAAACTCCACACAGGCGGGGCCGGGATTTGAACCCCGGCCCTCAGAACTGCGAGGCAGATCTGCGAACCAGTCTTCCACCATGCCGCCCATTCTGATCTTATTAAAGTAATTGTCATGGGTTTGTGTTATGGTTGTTGTCTTCCCCCTATCTCGTACACACCTGCTCCTGAGAGCATCTTCCCCACCTGTGTCTCGTTTACCCTAATTACCCCATGCATTTAACCTCTTTAACCTGTCTAATTCTTTCTGGTCGCCAGTTCATTGTACCTTGTTGTCACGTTCCAGCATTCCTTGTTTCCACGTCACTGACTCATAGTAAGCCTAGACCCTGTTCTGATTATTGACCTTGCCTTTTTGCCTTACGTTTTTTGGATACTGTTGTCTTTGTGGTTTGCCTGCCTGTGTACTGACCTCTGCCCGTTTATTAAACCTCTCTTTTTGAAACTGTCCATTGAATTGGAGTTGTACGTTTTGGGTCCTGTCCTTTGTTACGTTCATGACAGAACGAAGCACAGGGTCAGCGCATCTCGAAGCAGGATGAGCAGCTTGCTGCCATCCACCTTCATCTAAAGGGACTGTCAGAGCATCAGGACACTATGATGACACAGGTGGCCTCACAGTTTGAAGTTCTGATGGTTCAGAAGAAGGAACCAGCTGGAAAAGCACCCGATGCCGCCACTGTACCACCATTTCCATGTGAATCAGTCACCGTGCCGGCACCTGCCACCTCCGCTGCTGTCTGCCCACAGCTCGCGGAGAGGTTGTCTGGAGATTCCGGGAATATTAAGCCTTCCATCACTCAGTGCGAACTCCACTTTGAGCTGCAGGCAGCTGCCTTCCACACCGAGCGGGCAACGATCTCTTTTGTCATTTCCCACCTGACTGGTCGTGCAGAGGCGTGGGCTATTGCTGAATGGAGCTGCAATTCCGCCGTGTGTCATTCTTGGGCTTCTTTCGTAAAGACTCTGGAGCAGGTTTTTCAGTATTCCACACCAGATCGTGATGCAGCTCGCTCCCTTGTCACCTTACAACAAGGCAAGTGCAGGGTGTCAGATTACGCGATTGAGTTTCACATTCTAGCAGCTGAGAATCAGTGGAATAACAGGGCACTACTCGATGCATTCTTTCATGGACTATTCCCCACCGTCAAAGATCATTTGGTCCCACTAGACCTGCCGACCGACTTGGACACTCTCATTTCTCTCGCCATAAAGATCAACAACCCATCCAACTGGGCAGGTTCCGTCTCTCCCCTTGAGGAACGTCAACGCCGGCTGAGGGAAGGGCAGTGCTTGTACTGCGGGCAGTTGGGTCATTCCGTGAGCAACTGTCTCTGGTAACAAGGGCACGGGAGCGGTGAGTCTAAATCTCATTAAGGAAGACCCTACCCATGCTCTTCCTAAAATGACACCATGCTCTCCAGATCTGTATTTATTGACTCTGGTTCTGGCGCAAATTTACTCAATTCCCTCCTCGTTAGACGGTTGCACCTTAAAACCTTTCAATTAAGACGCCACCGCAACACTTATGCTGCAGATGCAGTTTTATGGGCAAGATCACTCACCGCACCCAAACACTCACATTAACATTTCCTGATTCTCACTCAGAACGCATTAGTTGTCATGTTTTTGACCCTATGAATTATTTTAGGTAACGCTTGGTTGAAATACATACCCCCCACATTGACAGGGCATGTTATGTCATAGGACAGCAACTGCGCCCAGAACTGTTTCAACCCTCCATGTAATGTTCAGGGATATGTTTCAAATGATATTCCATAGACCCCATCTGGGGATCCTGACTTGTCTCAAGTGCCCACTTGGTACCATGACATTAAAGAAGTTTTTTCCAAAGCCAAATCCCTTCCACCCCACAGACCTTATTACTGTGCAGTTGACTTGCTGCCTGGAACCACACCTCCACGGGGGAGGTTGTTCTCTCTTTCAGGCCTGGAACACAAGGCTATGTAGGAGTATGTGGAAGAATCACTGGCAGCCGGGATCATTTGCCCATCTTCATTCCCTGCGGGAGCAGGATTTTTCTTTGTAGACAAAAAGGACAAGACCCTGCGACCCTGTATTGATTACTAAATGAAATAACAGTGAAAAACAGGTACCCTCTTCCTCTCATCTCCACCACCTTTGAGTTCCTGGAGGGAGCCAAGGTTTTCACCAAACTAGACTTAAGAAATGCGTATCATCTAGTCAGGATAAGGGAGGGGGACAAATGGAAAACAGCATTCAACACACCTATGGGACATTGTGAGTGTTTGGCGATGCCTTTTGGAATAACTAACGCTCCAGCTGTTTTCCAAACCTTTGTCAATGATGTCTTGCGTGACATGTTGAATATGTACGTTTTTGTATATTTGGACGACATTTTGATATTCTCCCTGGATGTGGAGACTCACATTATTCATGTCCGCTCTGTGTTGCAGCGGTTACTGGAGAATGAACTATATGTCAATGCTGAGAAATGTGAGTTCCACAAAGCATCTGTTTCTTTTCTGGGTTTTGTGCTGGCTCAAGGTGAAATCAAAATGGATCCTTGCAAAGTCTATGCCGTGACTAATTACCCCACTCCCACGTCATGCAAGGACCTAGAAAGTTCCTTAGGGTTTGCAAATTTCTACAGAAAGTTCATTAGAAATTTTATTCCAATAGCCTCGCCTTTGCATGATC
Organism: Phycodurus eques; assembly: GCF_024500275.1. Classification (NCBI taxonomy): domain Eukaryota; kingdom Metazoa; phylum Chordata; class Actinopteri; order Syngnathiformes; family Syngnathidae; genus Phycodurus; species Phycodurus eques. Next base: position 34,942,949 of record NC_084526.1, on the reverse strand, counting down.
TTACCTCGCCACACAGACCCTTTGTGTGGAACCTGCTTTGTCAGGCAGCTTTTGAGAAACTAAAATCGAGCTTTACCTCCGCTCCCGTCCTCACTTTGCCAGATCCCAAACAGCAGTTTGTTTTAGAAGTTGATGCGTCTGATGCTGGAATAGGAGCAGTGGTCTCCCAGAAATGTCTCAAGGATGGTAAGTTACATCCCTGTGCTTATCTCTCTAAAAAACTGACTCCAACTGAGAGAAATTATGACATAGGTGACAGTGAGCTGCTGGCTGTGAAAGTGGCTTTGGTGGAGTGGAGGCACTGGCTAGAAGGGGCCCAGAGCCCGTTTTTAGTATGAACAGATCACAAGAATCTTGAATATCTTAAGTCTGCTAAAAGATTAAATGCTAGGCTGGCTAGATGGGTTCTATTCTTGACGAGACTTAATTTCACATTATCCTACCGACCTGGTTCTAAAAATGGTAAGCCAGATTCTTTATCGCATATTATCTGCGAAGAGAATTCTTTGACCGACCCTAAAACCATTTTTCTCAAGTCATGCTTTATTTCTGCTTTTGTTTGGGACATTGGAACTGTGGTAAAAGAGGCTCTGAATAACGCTCTTAGCCATGAAGATTGCCCTGAAAACAGGCTTTATGTGGTCCCGACCTTAAGGGGAAGAGTTATCCAGTGGGCTCACACAACCCGGACTGTATGTCACCCAGGCATTGCCGAACGCAATCTGTGGTCGAACAGCGCTTTTCGTGGCCTAATGTTAGAAGAGATGTTATCAATTACGTCAATGCTTGCCAGGTATGCGCTGCTAACAAGCCCTCTCGTCAACGTCCTTCTGGGGAGTTGCGACCCCTGCTAATACCACAACGTCCTTGGTCAGACATTTCCTTAGAATTTGTGACAGGATTACCGGCCTCTAAAGGAAATACCACTGTTCTCACAGTTGTTGACGGGTTCTCTTAGATGGCACACTTCATTGCACTGCCGAAACTCCCCACAGCTAAAGAAACTGCCGAGTTGATGATAAACCAGGTATTCAAGTTTCATGGTTTTCCCACCAAGCATCTTCCACTTCGGGTGGAGTCCCGGAAGCTCGCTCCCAGGTTCATTGGGCCCTTCCCCATCACAAAGGTCATCAACCCTGTCACCATGAAGCTTAGGCTCCCAAGGTTGATGCGGGTCCTCCCTGCATTTCACGTCGGCCTGCTCAAGCCTGCCCGGGAGTCCCCTCTGGTCCCGCCTTCCAGGCCCCCTCCTATCACCCGTTTCGTGGACGGGGACCCCGTCTTCACGGTGAGGCTGTTGTAGTCTCGTCGGAGGGGGTTGCAATATCTGGTGGACTGGGAGGGCTACGGGCCTGAAGAATGTTCATGGGTGCCGTCTAGGTTTGCCGTTGATGACTCGCTCATTTGGGACTTCCACGTTGCGCATCCTGGGGCTCTGGGGCCGTCTGGGGCCGGCCGTTAAGCGGGGAGTACTGTCATGGGTGTGTGTTATGGTTGTTGTCTTCCCCCTGTCACATACACGCCTGCTGCTGAGAGCATTTTCCCCACCTGTGCTTCGTTTACCCTAATTACCCCATGCATTTAACCTTGTGTCTCATTCTTTCTGGTCGCCAGTTCATTGTACCTTGTTGTCATGTCCAGCATTCCTTGTTTCCACGTCACTGACTCATAGCAAGCCGAGACCCTGTTCTGATTATTGACCTTGCCTTTTTGCCTCACGTTTTTTGGATACTGTTGCATTTGCGGATTGCCTGCCTGTGTACCGACCTCTGCCCATTTATTAAACCTTCTAAATCTTTTTGAAACTGTCCATTGAATTGGAGTCGTCCATTTTGGGTCCTGTCCTTTGTTCCATTCATGACAGTAATCAATTATTTTAGTGAGGAGTTGCTCAGCATGGAGCATCTCATCATCATTTCTTCACTATCCATTGCATATGTGTGAGACAGCAAGAGCATCTGCTTTGTACAGCCCCTACACATCCCACAGATATTTAATACTAACTAAAAAATGGATTTATGCTTAACACAACAGCCATTACCTCACACTATCCTGTCCTGAAATCAACATTTCCTGCTGTTGCTATCGAGCATGATTTGTGTTATGCTATTATTTGCTAATACGCTGTCTTTATGTACCACAGCATAGCATGGATGTGCATGACACTTTGGAAGGTTATCATTGAATGTGATTTGATTTGGATTATCTTAACGTGCAACACAGATTCTCTTCACTGGATGTCCCTTCCAAGGGCATACAAGTCAACTCGCTGGCAGTTTGAAATACCACAGGATATTTTTGTATGTTGCCGAAACTAGTGTCACATGAGTGGCAGACATGAAGTGCGGGTCATCGATCCTTGATCTAATTATGTGAACAAAGAGGGGACAGATAAAAAGTACTCTGTGAATTTAATTAAAAGGCTGAAGAAAAAGAAAATAAATTATTCATTCACATGACTTCCTTCCTTCTTGAGTTCTGCTTGGTGTATAATGGAGAACAACATTGGATCAGTTGACCACCTTCCACTCACAACCAGCGAATCGTGTGCTGAGAAGGATCTCAAACACGTCTCTTCACGTGGCATTGCTTCAAAGACAACATATTTTGACTCCGACTGGACCAAAGCAGAGTTATAATTCAACAGCATTCAACTTTGTTCACACTAAATCGTAATATTTGGCTTTACTTTCTATTGTTAATAGTTAATAACTAAGTGTGTTTTACTATTCTCTCAATTTTTACACACAGGAACAGCATCCTGGCATTATACTGTTACAGTTTCATGCAAGAGTGGGTTCAGATTAGTAAAATAGTTTGGATTGGGTTCAGACTTATTCTCCATCTGCCTTTGGTGTCTCCTTGATTACTCTGAAGTCATACAGAGCAGAAATCCTTGAAGCGTTGGTGCCAAGCCCATCCTACCTCTCAAGATACACAGATCCAAAGATGAAAGTTTTTGAAGATTTGAAAAATGCTTCCCAAATGTAACCATCTCTCGTCTGCAGTCTGTGGGTGACGGCGGGATTGCTCCTTTACTGATATGATCAGTTGAAAGTATTCTGCGTCTTCATCATATTCACAGCATGCCACAGCTTGTACAACATCCAAAATGAAGGAGTTGTCCCAGCGCTTTCATTTCTTTCTCTAAGAGTTTGTTATGTGTGGCCATGGTTTTGCCTGCAGGTCCACTGGCCACCGTTAGGCGATGCTCTCCTTCTACCTGCTAGTTGTAGCACCTCAGGTGGGGAGGGTAAAGAGGACTGGAGAGGTGGTCTGGATGCCCTTTTCTTTTCGGACATATGGCACGAAGTTGGTGGTGAGGTCAATTCCTTTGTTTAAGTTTTAACAGTTTTTTTTCCCAAAGCTGCTCAGCTTCACGCATGATAAGAATGTTGAAACTTTTCTTGTTTTAGTTTGGGCTGGTGATCACCAGTAGCCCTATTAACTTGTTGTTTCTTTTGTTAATACAGATTTTGTCTTTTATGAGGTTAGGGGGACAGCACTGGATACGACAACCTGAGCTTTGAGTTGGTCCAGTTATGACCCTGTTTAATTTCCTTTTGGTTGGGGTCTCCAATCCTTTTTGTGTGTTTGTTTAAATTTACTCTTGTTTGGGCAAAAATAAAACTTGGGGCATTTGTTTTACCTCACTCCTTTTGTCTCTGATGTCCTTTATATGTTCCAGTCTCCTAACAAATCTAGGAGGCCATAACAGAGTTCTTCAGTTATATAATAACAAAAAGGCCATGTCTCAGTATTTTAACAATTTTAGAAATGTTGTTGTAAGCACTGTCTTGGAAACCAGACTATTTATTCGCCAAGTTAATAAGAACATGGTGTAGTATTCCAAGGTGAGAGAATCAAATCTTTACATCACTGTTATTCTGTACCAAATAAATGTGGATTTTAACTAACAAAAGAACCAAATTTGTGGCTATTTTAGGAAACTATTATTTGTCTCATTCCAAACACATTGGTTCTGAAATATTGGACTTTTTCCACTGGAGGATCAAAGATGAGATCATGGACCGAAAAGCAGTGGTGATGATTATTGTCATGACTTCACCAGAAGATCATAGCATTTACCAAAGCATCGAGTAAGAATCCTCTGATGGCATCCCAATAGCCCCGAGGGCGCATGTTTTTATGGTGACAAATTCTTGAATTATTTTGCATCGTAGACCGCTGGGAAGTAGGGAATATCCCGTTTGGAGTGCACAATGAATTCCTTTCAAATGTAAGAAAAAGAAAAAAAAACAGGGTCGGTCACTTTAGGGAAGTTGTCTTGCATTTACATAAAAAAGAAGACTCACTCAACTCAACTTCATTACTAGAATGCACAAAGAAAAACAACCATATCTGTAACAGTGTGGTAAATGATATCAAACAAAAAAGACAAATATAACGGTAATAATGATGATGAATAAATATAACAAATAGGTTTTTTGTGACGTAGTCTTTCTCTATCCATTTTCCATATTTATCCTATTCAGGGTGGCAGGGAGCTGGAGCCTATCCCAGCTGACTTTGGGCAAAAAGTAGACTACAGTTTGGACCAGTCGCCATTTAATGCAGGCTAAATATAAACAACCATTTACTCGCATGCACACCGTCAACTGGTTACTGTACTCACACTGCCTGCAGTCACGTGAGTTGAACCACTTTAATATCAGTGATTTACACGTAATTTTATTGTAAAATGTAATTAATTCCCCTCCATCCATTTTCTCCAGTTAGAGTGAAGTGCTAAATGTTAACTACAAGAATTTCAAAATGTCACTAGTAGTACTAGTAGGACACATTTGTCAACTAGTACACAGTTGTCACTTTTAACTTGAACAGTAGTCGTTCTACCAGTGCGCAGAAATGTAATACAGTACTGGAAGGCAGTACTGTAGTAGAAAATGTAACGAGTAAAAAATAGTCACTCTACTAATGCGCTGAGCTATTTTATTACTGAGGACAAAGAGCGTACTAGTACAGAGACCATTCAGCGTACTAGTAGGATATCAAATGTTTAAAGGGCTTGCCATATATTTGTGGATGCAGGGCCGGCTTGCCCATCGGATGGGGTTAGCAAATGCTAAGGGTGCCATGGCATCAAGGGGGCACCAAACATTGGCTAAAAATCCTTTTTTGTTTGAATTTTTTTTTGGGGTGGGGGAATTTCACCTTCAATCTAAGTGTATTAAAATGAAATGTGAATGAAATTCCTATAAACAAATACAAGAAGAGCAAGGTGAACTACTGTATGTACAGTACTTCAAAATCAGCTTACCTTCAGGCTATCTCTCTCTCGCTCCCGTTTTCCCAAATGTGTAGAGCAATGCATTCAAAGCCCCTCGGAATTAACAGCATGGAGCACAACAGAACACTTCTTGTTCTCACAAGCCCACCAACAGCAACACACAACAATAAACACACATAACAGTTTGTTCCAGTATTAAAGGGCAATAATAACATGTAAATACATTTAATATTTTATGTTAAACTCATCTTCTTTTCCTTTCAGCTTGTTCCGCTAGGGGTTGCCACAGCGTGTCATCCTTTTCCATTTAAGCCTCTACCCTGAATCCTCCTCGCTAACACCAACTGCCCTCATGTCTTCCCTCACGACATCTATCAATCTTCTCTTTGGTTTTCCTCTACCTCTCTTTTCTGGCAGCGCCATCCTCATTATCCTTCGACCAATATACTTACTATCTTTCTTCTGGACGCGTACAAACGAGCCAAGTCTGCTCTCTCTAACTTTATCTCCCAAACATCTAACCTTGGCTTTCCCTCTGATGAGCTCATTTCTAATCCTATCCACCCTGGTCAATCCTAGAGAGAACCTCAACATCTTCATTTCCGCCACCTCCAGCTCTGCTTCCTGTTGTCTCTTCAGTGCCACTGTCTCTAATCCGTACATCATGGCTGGCCTCTCCACTGTTTTATAAACTTTGCCCTTCATCCGAGCAGAGACTCTTCTGTCACAAAACACACCTGACACCTTCCTCCACCAGTTCCAACATGCTTGGACCCGTTTCTTCACTTCCTGACCACACTCACCATTGCTCTGGACTGTTGACTTCAAGTAATTGAAGTCCTCCACCCTTGCTATCTCTTCTCCCTGTAGCCTCACTCTTCCCCCTCCAGCCATCTCATTCATGCACATATATTTTGTTTTACTGCAGCTAGTCTTCATTTCTCTCCTTTCCAGTGCACGCCTCCAGCTTTCTAAATGTTACTCCACCTGCTCACTGCTTTCACTGCAGATCACAATGTCATCCGCAAACATCATACTCCACGGGGATTCCAGTCTAACCTCATCTCCCAGCTATTCATCACCACTGCAAACAGGAAGGTGCTCAGGGCTGATCCCTGATTCAGTCCCACCTCCACCTTAAACTCCTCTGTCATACCTACAGCACACCTCACCGCTGTTCTGCTGCCCTCTTACATGTCCTGTCTTCTTTTCCTTTCGGCTTGTCCCTTTTGGGGTCGCCACAGGGAGTCATCCTTTTCCATGTAAGCCTATCTCCTGCATCCTCCTCTCGAACACCAACTGCCCTCATGCCTTCCCTCACGACATCCATCAACCTTCTCGTTGGTCTTCCTCTAGCTCTCTTGCCTGGCAGCTCCCTCCTCATCATCCTACCAATATACTCACTCTCGCTACTCTGGACGTGTCCGAACCATCAAAGTCTGCTCTCTCTAACTTTATCTCCAAAACATCTAATTCATGCACATATATTTTGTTTTACTGCAGCTAGTCTTCAATCCTCTCCTTTCCAATGCATGTCTCCACCTTTCTAACAGCCTATCCATCACCACTGCAAACAGGAAGGGGCTCAGGACTGATTCCTGATGCAGTCCAACCTCCACCTTAAATTCCTCTGTCACACCTACAGCACACCTCACCACTGTTCTGCTGCCCTCGTACATGTCCTGTATTATTCTAACATACTTCTATGCCACTCCAGACTTCTGCATGCAGTACCACAATTCCTCTATGGGTACTCTGTCATAGGCTTTCTCTAGATCTACAAAGACACAATGTAGCTCCTTCTGACCTTCTCTGTACTTTTCCATCAACATCCTCAAGGCAAATAATGCATCTGTGGTACTCTTTCTCGACATGAAACCATATACTCACTTCTGTCCTGAGTCTAGCCTCCACTACTCTTTCCCATAACTTCATTGTGTGGCTCATCAACTTTATTCCTCTATAGTTCCCACAGCTCTGCACATCACCCTTCTTCTTAAAAAAGGGTACCAGCACACTTTTCCTCCATTCCTCAGGAATCTTCTCACCCGCTAGAATTCTATTGAACAAGCTGGTCAAAAACTCCACAGCCACCTCTCCTAGATACTTCCATACCTCCACAGGAATGTCATCAGGACCAACTGCCTTTCCATTTTTCGTCCTCTTTAATGCCTTTCTAACTTCCCCCTTATTAATCATTGTCACTTCCTGGTCCACCACACTTGGCTCTTCTACTCACCCTTCTCTCTCATTTTCCTCATTCATCAACTCCTCAAAGTATTCTTTCCATCTATCTGGCACACTACTGGCACCAGTCAACATATTTCCATCTCGGTCCTTAATCACCCTAACCTACTGCACATACTTCCCATCTCTATCACTCTGTCTGGCCAACCTGTATAGATCCTTTTCTCCTTCTTTAGTGTCCAACCTGGCATACATGTCATCATATGCCTCTTGTTTGGCCTTTTCCACCTCTACCTTTGCCTTATGTCGCATCCCAAAGTATTCCTTTTGCCTCTCCTCGGTCCTCTCAGTGTCCCACTTCTTCTTAGCTAACCTTTTTCCTTGTATGATTTCCTGTACTGTGAGGTTCCACCACCAAGTCTCCTTCTCTCCTTTCCTGCCAGAAGATACACAAAGTACTCTCCTGCCTGCCTCTCTGATCACCTTGGCTGTAGTGGTCCAGTCTTCTGGAAGCTCCTCCTGTCCACCGAGAGCCTGTCTCACCCCTTCACGAAAAGCTGCACAACACTCGTCCTGTCTCAGCTTCCACCACATGGTTTTCTGCTCACCTTTGTCTTCCTAATCTTCCTCCCCACCACCAGAGTCATCTTACACACCACCATCCTATGCTGTCTAGCCACACTCTCCCCTACCACTACTTTACAGTCAGTAACCTCCTTCAGATTACATCGTCTGCACAAGATGTAATCCACCTGCGTGCTTCTACCTCCGCTCTTGTAGGTCACCCTATGTTCCTGCCTCTTCTGGAAGAAAGTGTTCACTACAGCCATTTGCATCCTTTTTGCAAAGTCTACCACCATCTGTCCCTCAAAGTTCCTTTCCTGGATGCCGTACTTACCCATTTCTTCTTCATCACCCCTGTTTCCTTCACCAACATGTCCATTACAATCCGCACCAATCACGACTCTCTCTCTGCCTGGGATGCTCAGAACTACTTCGTCTAGCGCCTTCCAGAATTTCTCTTTCACCTCTAGGTTACATCCTACCTGTGGGGCATAGCCACTAATCAAATTAAACAACACCCTCAATTTCAGGTTTCAGCCTCATCACTCGATCTTGGTACTGTTTCAACCGCCAAGACAGTCTTAGCTAACTCTTCCTTTAAAATAACCCCAACTCAATTTCTCTTTCCATCTACACCATGGTAAAATAATTTAAACCCTGCCCCTAAGCTTTTAGCCTTATTCTAGCCTTTCCACCTGGTCTCCTGGACACACAATATATCAACCTTTCTCCTAATCATCATGTCAACCAACTCCCGAGCTTTTCCTGTCATAGTCCCAACATTCAAAGTCCCCACATTCAGTTCTAGGCTCTGTGCTTACCTCTTCTCTTTCTGCCGAAGAACCCGCTTCCACCTCCTTCGTCTTCGACCCACAGTAGCTGAATTTTCACCGGCGCCCTACAGGATGGTGGCGGACTTTGTTAACCCGGGCCACGACCGATCCAGTATGGAATTCTTTGGATAAAGGCTCAATATTTGTTTGGCAAGATTTTAAGCCGGATGCTCTTCCTACCCTTAATCCAGGTTTGGGACCGGTCCACAGTTTGCACCTGCCTGTGCCAAACTAAAACTAAAAACTAAAAAGTTAAAACAACAGTGACAGCCTCATTTGTTGAAGAGAAAATTGAAAAATGAATTAATGTATGGTTGGAGCTTGATGTTATAGAAATTTCCAAAATGTTTGTATTATGTTTCTCTCGTACTACTTCCAGTTATTCACAATAACATATTTTCTCGTTATTTTTGTAGATATTTCTCAAGATGCCAATGCATTTAAAGCACCTAATTGGTAGAGACAAATGTAAGGAATGAAACTTCTTGATGAACTGTCAAACTACTGAATGCTGAAATAAAATGAGACAAAAGGAAAATGTTTCTTGGTCAGTGAGGAAAATCCATCTTCCGTCACTGACTCAATCTCTTTCAATTGGGGAAGCTGCACGTTTGCAATCACTTGACAACTAACTTTTAACATGGGAAAACATAGATTCAGATTTCAAGAAATGCCCAATTAATATTATTACAAATGATAATAGCAAATACCCCCTCCATTGCTGAGGTAAAATTTATTGATGTGACCCCAAAGAACTTCAAAGAGAGTTCAAGCTGTTGCTTATTTTGGTTTGTACTATTAGATGTCGCAACAGCAAGTTACTCGCATGATTTGTTTGGCAGTAACTATATAGTCCATCCATCCATCCATCCATTTTCCGGACCGCTTCTCCTCACTAGGGTTGTGGGCATGCTGGAGCCTATCCCAGCTATCTTTGGGCGAGAGGCGGGATGCACTCTGAACTGGTCACCAGCCAATCGCAGGGCACATATAAACAAACAACCATTCACACTCACATTCACACCTACGGGCAATTTAGAATTAAATTAACCTACCATGCATGTTTTTGGAATGTGGGAGTAAACCAAGGTATCCAGAGAAAATCCACCCAGGCATGTTGAATATGCAAACTCCACACAGACAAGGCTGGATTTGAACCCGGGTGCTCAGAACTGTGAGGCAGATGTATCCACTGTTCCAATGAAATTCAATGGGAAAAGAAATTTGTTTATTTTAAATTGGGTGGCATGTGATGTTATGCGGCACAGTGGACGACTGGTTAGCACATCTACCTCACAGTTGTGAGGGCTGGGGTTCAAATCCCGGACTCGCCTGTGTGAGTTTGCATGTTCTCCCTGTACCTGCATGGATTTCCTCCCACATCCTAAAAACATGCATGGTAGGTTAATTGAAAATTCTAAATTGCCCGTAGGTATGAATGTGAGTGCGAATGGTTGTTTGTTTATATGTGCCCTGCGATTGGTTGGCGACCAGTTCGGGTGTACCCCGCCTCTCACCTGAAGATAGCTGGGATAGGCTCCAGCACACCTGTGATCCTAGTGAGGATAAGTGGTACAGAAAATGGATGGATGGATGTTATCTTATAAATTAAAGCAATGTTAAAAACTATTGCTTTTGGTAAGCTTATGTAAATCCTTGATGAAGGGGGGCGTCATATAAAATCTCCCCTAGGGCCGGTCCTGCGTGTTTGTGAGCGGTGTATGTGTGCACTGAAAGGTGCAAACAGCAACATCCGCTGACGATTACATTCACATCATCACTGAGTGGGAACTATACCCACGCTGCCTACATAGTCAACAATTTATAATTAATTTCATTTCTATGTAATACATTTTCTAAACATGTGGGTAAAAGTGTTTGTCTGTCACGTTTCCATACACGTGAAATGCTCGAAGTCCTTCTTAAGTTGATTAATTTGCATCGTCAATAAAACTGAGATGTTTACATTAAGAGTCCCTGTGTGGTAAGCAAAGTACTGTGGGATACTATTCCACTGTGTCCGCCGCTATGAAAAGACTCCAGAGCCACTGGCAGCTCACCCAGTTTTAACCACTTCTAAGGGAAGATGCAGTGCAAATAGGTTGCAGGCTGCAATCTTGAGGGTAGAGTATTTGGAATAAATTACACACAAGTCCAGTAATTTGTTGTCTCCATCCCTACCACCCTGTATTTGTAAAGGTCCAGAGCTCCAGATGCTTCAAAGGTAACAGAACACCAGCCCAATTATTGTATTTTATATGACGGAACGGTGTATGACTGGTTAGAGTGTCTGCCTCACAGTTCTGAGGACCAGGGTTCAATCCCCAGCCCCGCCTGTGTGGAGTTTGCATGTTCTCCCCGTGCCTGCGTGGGCTTTCGCCGGGCACTCCGGTTTCCTCCCACATCCCAAAAACATGCGTGGTAGGTTGATTAAAGACTCTAAATTCCCCGTAGGTGGGAATGTGAGTGCGAATGGTTGTTTGTTTCTATGTGCCCTGCGATTGGCTGCCGACCAGTTCAGGTGGTACCCCGCCTCCTGCCCGATGATAGCTGGGATAGGCTCCAGCAAGCCTGCGACCCTCGTGAGGAGAAGCGGCTCAGAAAATGGATGGATGGAAAAATGTTGGCATTGGTCCAAAATAAAGTGGGAAAAAAACCTACGGGTTCCTAACAACCAGACCATGTCTCTAAATGTATTCTAAGATCTTACTGTGCAGTGTGCTCCAGTTTCTTTTTCAATGCAACATTATAAATAATAAGAAAAATAATTTGCGATCCAATGTAAAACTTCACAACAAAATTCGAACTTCCGCTGTACAACAGATCAACAGAAGTGAATTATTTTTGCTATCACTTGCTCGGTCATTTGTTGCTAAGCAGAGTTCATCGGGCTCATGCATGACTACAGTAATAAAAACATATTGACAGACAGTATGTCAGTCATGTTCGGCCCAAGGCTGAATGGCAAACTAGGGGATGGAGGTGCTCAGAGCCAGCACGAAGAGGAAGTAAAAGTAAGACAGACACACACTAAAGTAATTACACCCAAAACTGCACTCGAAGAAATTATCATCTCATTTGTACGCAATAATTTCACAAATGACACACTGTTCTGTATTATATGTACAAGTCTATTGAAAGTTTTTATTATTATGTTTTTAAAATAAAATAAACAGTGCCACCCGGTGGGGCATTACCAGTCTGGGTAGGCCAAAGCGCAAAGAAACATTGTACATTCACAGTACCAGCCAAACGTTTGAACATTTAATACAGGTACATATCAATAAATTAGAATATGGTAGAAAAGTAAAAAAATGTCACTACCCATACATTATATAGATCTATTAAACACTGGCGGAAAACTTTTCAGAGGGCAAATTCCTGCCTAATTTCTACATTAAAACTCATTTCCATTGTTTCTTGAGTGTCAGTTACGTAACATTGTAGTTTCTAGAGATTGTGAAATTTGGGTTTTCGTTTGCTGTAAATTATAATCATCAAAATTATACATGGATGGCACGGTGGGCGACTGGTTAGAGCGTCTGCCTCACAGTTCTGAGGACCGGGGTTCAATCCCTGGCCCCGCCTGTGTGGAGTTTGCATGTTCTCCCCGTGCCTGCGTGGGTTTTCTCCGGGCACTCCGGTTTCCTCCCACATCCCAAAAACATGCATGAGAGGTTAATTGGCAACTCTAAATTTCCTGTAGGTATGAATGTGAGTGTGAATGGTTGTTTGTTTCTATGTGCTCTGCGATTGGCTGGCAACCAGTTCAGGGTGTACCCCGCCTCCTGCCCGATAACAGCTGGGATAGGCTCCAGCACGCACGCGACCCTAGTGAGGAGAAGCGGCTCAGAAAATGGATGGATGGAAAATTATACATATCTATTAAAAAATATGTGTGTAACATTTCACTGAGTGTATGTAGTGCATATCTATGAGTTCCACTTTTTAAATTGAACTACACAGCAAAGCTTGGAGTGATACAATTTTGGGGTTACATTTTTGGAAGGACATTTTAACAATTTTTCAGATTGAAATGGTGTCCAGAGTTGGGGTTACTTCACAGAGTTGATCACATGGTGTTTGAGTAATTCTTCAGAGATATAATTAATAAAGCTCCACCTTTGCACCTACACTTCTTCAGTTTGAGAGAGATGAGTCAGTGCCATTTTCCTACTTCTGTATTTTCACATGGTAAATTAAGTTCAAACTTACAAAAATAATTATGACTTGATGATGTGAACAGTAGTAGTATGAGAAGAATATATGCTGTGCAGACGGTGAAATCCTTTCTACTCCCAGCATTCTTTGCGGTGCCCATATATACAAATGGGGAAAAAAAGAAATATTGAGCTACAACTATAGTTATAGCTAAATGTTGCTTTTTGCCCACATTGTAATATGTGTGTGTTTCGTGGGCGTTTTTCTTGAGTGAAACAATGACAGTCTGTTGTTTGATGAATAATGACTTCCGGCCATGTTGACTACATCGCCTAGTCCCAGGAATAAGAAATGTTATTTTCAAAAATGACTTCATTCAAACTGACACTATTCTAATTTTTGAAGATGTTCCGATATTTTTATAATTTATATATTATTGTTGACTTCCGCTTTGTAAATAGACATTCACGTCTAAACTATGTCGACTAGATGTCACTGTCAAAAGGTTGTATTGGAAAGCTTTTTTGTTGTTGTTGTTTTTGTCAAAAATTGCAATGTTCAATAGATTGTTCTCTCTCATTTTTATTCAGGATCATTTTAAATGGAAAATGCACTTTTGTCTGAGCCAGGTTTCTAGTATTGAACTAGAATCCTTTAAAACCCGACCACTTCTCATACCTCATTTGTCTCTCATATGCTGAGGTCCCCAACAAAGCATACTGAAGTGATGATTTACACTCATTAAGAGTTTGGTTATCCGTCCAATTCCTGTCGCTTATCCTTTTCCGAGTCCCATGTGAGCTGGAGACTATCCCAGCTGACTTTGGGCGAGAGGCATAGTACTCCCTTGACTCGCCGTCAGTAACGTAAAGAACTGCTGTACTGCCAAGATAGTCTAATGTCTACAAGACTGACAGTTGTGTGACAGTTGTGTGCAAGTGGCTGTCATTTGGAATGTGCTTTGTGAAGGTCTGGTAAGCCACTGAAGGGATGTTTCTGCCAAGAATCGAAGGTCTGGTCGTTCTTTCAGAATAAGATTGATGTTCACTGGCAGCCAATGATGCCACTCTCTATAATTTACAAGGACTGTGCACTCTTTTGCGACAGTGAGATATTATCAAGATCACCAGCACCTCATATTTGCCTCAATCTTGTTACTAGAATTTCAATTGCCTACCAAAATGAAAGCAGATATGAAACCGTAATGTATCTGGCATGGTTTTACATGGTTTTCCAACTGTGGTATTGCCAAGCTACTGTACTGTACAAATCCCGAAGAAGCAAATGGAGTGCCTGGAGTTACAGAATAGCACAACTCCTTGATCTGCTCCTGGCAGAAGTACAAATACAGTTTATACTGTACCTATCATTGTACATCTTTGTCTCTTGATGGCTGTTTTGTCAGAATCATTTCTGCGCTCAGGACAGTCAGGTAATGAACATAACAGAAGTAGAAGATATGGACGAATCTGTAGGTGGCTTTGTATTGTGTTGAAGACAATAAAGTGGTGGTCTCCTTAAACAGGAACTCAGATGTATGGACGAAAGCAAATGTGTCTCCCTCGACTGATATACAACCATATTCTCTTCAGACAATGTCTCTGTGTTTAAAAAGAAAGAAAAAAACAGACTGTGGTCTGCTGCCTCAACCTTTGACCACAAGAGTATTTTTATTAAGTCAATGGCGTTCAATCTCTGCCTCTCAGTCAGAGGCAGAGAGCAGACATATTGGACAGTGGGAGGGCTGGATCGGAGCCTCCCGTGTTTATTTTAGTGGGCAGAGTCCCGCAGCAAGGTGCTCGCTGTCATCACTGTGACCTACGAACCCAGGCGGCTGGACATCACCGAGACTCCAGAGAGGAGGGACACAGCAGCATGTGGGATGTTCAGGCAGAGGTCGAAGGGCACGGTTGCTGCTGAACCTGTGCACAGATGTGCAGAAATATCCACAGTAGTTTAATCCTTGAAGTCAGAATTGTAAAGTTCAGCCAACACAGTGGCATAACATTGTTTATTTAGTGGATGAACTGCATTCACTCAAGTGATCTTCTTCTGGCTGCTGATTGGCTGCACTTCAGAGACAACACAGCATTATAAGTTTCAAAACCACCACAAATCACTTTGTTTGTAACCGAGAGCAGTGGTATGAATGTGCTAGAAAGAAGCTGACTGATAAACCATAATGTCTCTGAGGGATTGAGGCTTCAACAACAACCGAGTGTAGTTCGTCAATGTGATAGTGCTGTCCCAACCAAGATGGCTTGGAAAGTGTTTACAGAAGCCTTAAGGAGATCCCCATGCTAAAGCAATACAGAGAGCTTTTGATACTGAGACTCTAGCAGCGAATAAGCATGATTACTCGAGATTTACTTTTTAAAATGTATTTATTGCACAGTGGTCACTCTAAATAAAAGACGTGTTTGGTTCCCAAGAGAATGAATTAACGCAATCATCGCAATGTTTTCAGCAGTATTAGGTCATCTTAATGACAAGGATCTTTGGTGAAAGAGTGCTGAGCTACAAAGACACCAAGCAGCCCTTACAGAGCGCCAATGACCACCAATGAAACACAAGTGACCAGTTAGCAAAGGCCAGTGGGAAAGGAAAACAGAGCAATACCTCATCAGCCTAATCTCTTGGAATGTCCCAGGAACTGCACGGAGGGGAAAAAAGGCCTTTTAAAGGATCTTAATAGCAGTCATGTTCTTCATTTAATTTGGGAGGATATTTACACTGATGACCTTTCTTAGCACGTCATTCCATTGATTTTAGAAATCACACGAGAATGACTAATTCTGTGAATCCTACCTCCCGCCTTTATCCATCATTCGCTGTCATACGTAAGCAGTGTTGCAAAGATTATTTTGGAAATGTAGTTGTTACAATTACACATTACCCCATTAAAAATGTAATAGTAGTGTAACTATTTCAATTCATTTCTCAAAGTAATATAATTAATTACATTTTTAATGAAGGCATCAACAGGACCTGTAAATTCTACCTCTGAAAAGTGGATTCAAACCATTGGTCATTATATTTGGAATTAACCACACAACTAATGAGCTAATAACAAACCAGGATTGATTCTAAATACATAATTTAAAAAAAAAGTGTTTGTTGCATTATATGTGTACAGCATGCGGAAAACATGATACCATGTTGACTTAATGGCCAATGTGCACAATTAAGACAATATCCCATTGAAAGACAACCTAGACAAGTGAATGTTCCATTTAAAAAAGTAAACAATTATAAAGATGAAACTGTTGAAAACGTATTATTCTTTTATGGGTTCAAAAACGTAACTATTCGTCTAACCTTTTCACAATCTCAGACAAACTAATATATTGCACCACAAGGTAGCCCTCCGAGGTCATATTTGAAAAATAATGCAAACTATGTCAGAATGACACATGACCAGGGAGAGCCAATCACAATCACACTGTCGGTTTTAGAAAGTCAAAGCTTTTGCAGCTATTTTTCAAATGTAACTAAAATTGTAATCATGGAAATTTCCAAAAGCAACTGTAATTTAATTACACATGTTCTCCTAGTAATGTACTGGATTTACTTCAGTTTTGTAATTAAAATACGGAATCTAGTTACATGTAATTAGTTACTCCCCAACACTGTACATAAGAGTCCTGCGATGAAATATAAGGCAATTAATTGGGCACATTTACATAACTTTATTATATGTCCTATGAAAGCCAAAATACCAAGAGCTGTATTAAAAATTCTCTCCAGACAATTGTGCCGTGTGCCTTGATTTAATGTTCAATATTGCGATTGTAGCTTGCTGTCCTGTAGAACTGCCTTGTATTATATTGAGCTGTTTCTCGCAATTTGCCTCTTTGGTGGAGCTAAATAAAGAAACAAAAATATTACAAACATTCAAATTGATTATAATCTATTAGAAACGTTTTGATAGTTCTTAGTTGTTTGTTTTGTTTGTTGAAGGTGATGGCACAGTGAAAAAAAAAAAACATATATATATATATATATATATATATATATATTTTAGATAGATACATAGATAGATTTTTTAGATAGATACATATAAATATGTATCTATCTGTCTGTCTGTGTGTGTGTGTGTGTGTGTGTGTGTGTGTGCATGCTTGCTTATGCATGTGTGTTTGTGAGCCGACCTAAGAGCAACAAAAGGGCCGTTCATCCAGATTCAGAGGACCAAGTGATTTCAATTAGAGCTGCACGTATTGTTTACTAAGGCCAGGGTCATGCAAGCTATAAAGCAGTCTGATCTTGAGGATGAGAGGAAGTGTGATCACGCTGACGTAAACACAAACACTGAATAGTTTTTCGTACCAAACTGTTCCCCAAACATTTGAGTATTCTCCAATGAGCCGTGCAAATCGATCCTCTAAAAAAAACTCTGGATTTAAAGCGAAATTCCGAATTCGATATCTGAAAAACCAATGGCAGACTGTTTAATTTTGTCAGTTTATTGACTACATGAAAAAAAATGCGAATGGAATATAAACCCAGTAGGGCTCTGAGATCGACAGACTCAGGTCAAATAGTGGAGCGCAGAGTCCATAGCAAACATGGTGAAGCAGCATTTAGCTATTAATGCTGCACAGTGTTAAAATGGCTTGTAGTCGACAGAACATTATATTTTGTTCTGTAACATTGTTTTTTATATGTGGTGTAGACAATCGAGTTACATGCACTCCTCCCACCAAAAAAAAAAAAAATACATAATTTGAGACAGTAATCTAAGGCAGCATAAGGCAGCAATGAACAGACCCAGTTTGTGCCTGTGTCTTTAATTCTCGTGGAGCAGCTACGAGAAGAAATCCCCTTTTCATTTCACACAAAACATTCATTGGTTCTGCTCATATATTGCTAATCCAATTGCTGCTAATTAATCAATTGAAATCACATGGACATGGACAAGGAAATAATCTAGTCTAAGAACTGCACAAAATACTACACACGTTTCTTTTGTTATAGGATTGTGTGACAACAAGGGGAGTCATGACTCATTATTCTTGGGCTTGTTCTATAAAGGGACTAATTTTCAGATAGCCATGTTTACAAGTTTGTTATAATACACTCTTTCAGATTCATCAGATTCAGATCGGCCCTTGGACAGCAGCGATTTATCAAGTATTCTGTGTATTCGTCTGGCTTTTCTCTTGCTTCCTCCCATTTTCCCAAAACATGCATGCCAAATTGATTGAAGACTCTAAATTGTCTGGAGGTGTGAATGCGAGTGTGAATAGTTGTTTGTCTATATGCCATGCAATTGGCTGGCGACCAGTTCAAGGTGGACCCTGCCTCTCTCCCAAAGTCAGCTGGGATATGCTTCAGCTCACCCCCGACCCTAATGAGGACATGCGGTATAAAAAAAGGATGAATGCAAATTAATAATGGAAGCCAGACTTTACTAAATTCAACCAAACTGTCCTGTATGTTGTTGACTTACGGAGGGAAGGTGTTATTTCGTGTTTTACCAAAAGATAAATGAACTGTTAAACATGAATTGCTTTCCTTGCCACTTTTTGCACCCTGAGACCACTGGTTAGTGCAAAGACGAGCACGACTGGGAAAGAGTGGCTTTGAATAGTTGCTTCCACCTGTTGCTTAATGAAAGAACAACCAAGTTGAGGCCATTGTTGCAAATGACCTCAGATGTTGTGACATCAAGAACAAATATAATAATGAGGAGCACTCACCGGAAAGAGGTTTATGGCACCAACAGTTCAAATTTCCAAGCACCAGTACCAAAAGGAAAGCCCAAAAAAGCAGTGTATCTGAGTTTCGTTTTCCCATTATTTGCATAATTCACTTTGATGGGTGGAGACTTGTCACAATCCCTGGTTCTCTCGTCTGTGCAGATTACAAAAGGCCTTTTTCCAGATCTGTGCAGGCTACCAAGAAAGAAGAAGAGACTATCAAAGAGAAGAAACGGGCTTTCAAGTCAGGACCCTTCGATTGTGTTACTGATTGGTTCCAGGTGAGGCAGCTTTGCAAAGTTCAAATGGAGGAAAATTGCCCTCCGTGCAGTGCTTGCAAGAGAAGAGGAGGCTTCACAGTTGGCATGGTGCGCCGGAATTCCTAAAACTACTCACGTTTGGTGGGATTTCTAAAGGATGAACGCTGGGCCTCAGAAATCTTGTTGTGGTTGATTGTAGTTACATTTCGAACAAAGCCCAGACAGAAAATGGCTGTATGGAGTGTCTGGCTCTTTTACAAAAGCTGGCTAAAATTGCTGGAGATTGCCACAGTCTACTGCAAATGACCAAAATGATGTTCAAAATGTCTCTTTGATTCTCTCATAAGATAAATCTGTAGGATATATTTTTCAAATTAGACAATTTGCAGATCTTCTCATTATTTTCAAAATGAGAGGGCCATGTTCTTCTTTTTCACACAAACTAATTCAAGGACTCCTGTACCGTTTTCATTTTGGCAAGTAGGCCCCTGAGCATATATGAATTGCATATAATAGCTCTATTTGACTTTAAAACTGTATTGATTTCTCTTAAAACACTGGTGGAACGTTTGCTTTTAGATTTTTTTTCAAAAACTGTTCCCTTCCAATCAACACCTCGGTGAGATTTTCGTCTCGCTTTGGAGGGCTTAAGGGCCTATAAAGGAATATCATCCAAAACAATTTTGGAAAGCCTGTCACCACAATTTAACAGTCATGTAATGTTACCTTGAAAGGTTCAACCACCGTTTACTTGGTTACTAATACGCTGCTATGATCATCATCACTCTCTTTTCATATGCTTGTGCCCCCCCCCCCCGCCCCTCCCCATTCGCCCTCAACGCCCTCTGTAGAGTTACACGCACATCTTAAAGCACTTTACATTGAAAGTTTAAACAGATCTGAAAGTGTTTCACACATATGTGTAAAGTTTCTCTGTGTCTGTGCTGCACACATTGTCTGATCTGAGCTGAAGCATGCAATGTGTGGGAAGGTAAGTACAATTAGGCAGAGGCATGTATGGGTGTGCCGAGCCATGGCATTTAAACGCATCTGTCACCCGACCGCTCAAATGAATAGAGACAAGGAAACATGACTCACATTTTGAAAATGGGCAACATTATAAAATCAGGCTGATAGAACTTTTTTAAGCTTTGCACCAAGAAAAAAAATATGACTTCATAACATCATATTACCATCCCATGTGAAGAATTAGGTAATTACGTCATAAAAACATAATCATAAACCCATTTTCACTTCGGGGTTAAGTAATGTAATACATTTATTTATTTTTACTTTTTATTTGAATATGAGAACAATCTGTTCTTCAAAGCATCCATCCATCCATTTTCTGAGCCGCTTTTCCTCACTAGGGTTGCAGGCGTGCTGGAGCCTATCCCAGCTGTCATCGGGCAGGAGGCGGGGTACACCCTGAACTGGTTGCCAGCCAATCGCAGGGCACATACAAACAAACAACCATTTGCACTCACATGCACACCGACGGGCAATTTAGAGTCTCCAATTCATGCATGTTTTTGGGATGTGGGTGGAAACCAGAGTGCCTGGAGAAAACCCACACAGGCACGGGGAGAACATGCAAACTCCACACAGGTGGGGCTGGGGATTGAACCCAGGTCCTCAGAACTGTGAGGCTGACGCTCTAACCAGTCGGCCACCGTGCCGCCTTCTTCAAAGCACTCAGTGTCAATATGTAAGTGTCATACATATATGCTGTAAGTGTGCGGTAGGAAAGGGGAAAAAATAATTCAATGAATTGTTTAAGATGAAATGGAACATTTTCCGTATGAACAATCATGCTGGTACAACGGCGGCAGGCCCAATATAGCGTGAACATAAAGCTGCCTGTCTTTCATACACCTTCAGACACCTTATACCAGCTCCAGTGATACATCTTGTTTCAAAACCATTGAGTAAAGTATCACAACTTTTCTTTCTCTCAAGGAGAGCAGCTCAGATTGTTCTTCGGCTATAACGAACACTATTGCCATCTCCATTTGCTCAGACATCCAACAAAACAGTGTTACAGAAGAAGAGGATGCCCGTCATTGGCGGGTGGTTCATTTAGTACTTCGGCCTTCGGTGGGGATTTACAACTTAATCTATGTCTTAAAGGTCGCCTTTCATCACTGTTTTTGTATTTAATGTCCATAATCTTTGATGTCCTTTTATCTGGTTTGCATGTTAATTTTGTTTGGAAGTGCCAAAAATGTCCTTTTTCAAGCTATTCGAGTTGGTCTTTTCTGTCTGGCAGTTTGGTCTCATTGGTCCATATCACAGCGTCTGCTAGAAAGATGTCACGTCCTTCGATGCCCATCCCTCATACGGTTGGGGGCAGCTGTGGCCAAGTGGTTCAGATCGTCACCTTCCACTGTGGAAACCCCAGTTCAGGACACAGACTGGCAGAAAGAAGCGGGGCGAAAAAACACCCGTCAGCTTGACAGAGCTTGAGAGAGGATGCATAAATGGACCATGTCCCCCAGACTCACGTCTGTGGTGTCCTTGAACAAGACACCGATTCCCCGAACTGCTCCCCAGGTGGTTCAGCAAGACCCCCCCCCCCCACCCCAGTAACAGTAAACACACTAACAAGTGTGTTTACTGTTCATTGCATCATATTTTAAAAGCAGAAAATTTTAGTATACATATGTTCACAACAAGCAGCACGGTGTACAACCGGTTAGCAAATCTGCCTCACAGTTCTGAGGACCGGGTTTCAAATCTCGGCCCCGCCTGTGTGGAGTTTGCATGTTCTTCCCTTGCCTGCGTGGGTTTTCTCCGGGTACTCCGGTTTCCTCCCACATCCCAAAAAACGTGCATGCTAGGTTAATTGACGACTCTAAATTGCCCGTAGGTGTGAATGTGAGTGCGAATAGTTGTTTGTTTATATGTGCCCTGCAATTGGCTGCCGACCGGTTCGGGTGTACCCCGCCTCTCACCCGAAGATAGCTGGGATAGGCTCCAGCACACCCGTGATCCACACCCGAGCGGGACGCACATCAAACGAGAACCCTAAATACTTAACCATATTTGTAATTTTTAATGTGTAGTGGATGAAATAGTGAAGTTTGCATTCATTGTCACCAGCGATGGTCATCGCTGCAACTTCCATTCACATGAATGGGAGTGAAAGACAAGCTCAAAATAGTGCCCTCTTTTATCTCATCCGCATCACCTCAGTTCTCCCCAGCGGGCGCAAGAGGACGCTTTGAGCCGCCATGGTGATGCCTGTTCCCCACGACTTCTCACAGCACAGCGAGAGTGCTGTGGAGCCCCCGTCCATATGAATGGAAGTTGCCACAATGACCGTCGCTGGTGACAATGAATGCAAACTTCACTATTTCATCCACTACACATTAAAAATGACAAATATGGTTAAGTATTCAGGGTTCTCGTTTGATGTGCGTCCCGCATCTAAGACACACAAAAATGATCAGGGATGCATAAAGCATGGTGGTCCACAGACACACAGCTTTGCTTAACTATGTGTGTGTTGCTAAAGTGCTTCAGCGAATCATTATCCACTAAAAGTGCGAGTCTTGTCTTGGTGCTAGCCAAGACAGCGGAAGAGTAAGGCAGGTTATTGTTCCATAAATACAATGGACACAAGGCTTTTTTTCCCGACGCTAACGGAATGGCTTTGGCTCCGTAGAGGCAAAGAAATTGGTTATTTTAGGGAAAGTTAACTATTTATTACGTTCGCTAGCCCACGAGTACTCTGGCCAGTGTGCTAAGGAGCTAAATAGCTCGCTCTGGCTCGCTCGATTGTGACGACATTGTTTAAAACAGAGGTCACTAACTTGCGGACCTAGAAGCAGGACCTATACGGACCCACACCATAGTGACATACTGTATGGCGGCACGGTGGCCGACTGGTTAGAGCGTCTGCCTCACAGTTCTGAGGAGCGGGGTTCATTCCCCGGCCCCGCCTGTGTGGAGTTTGCATGTTCTCCCCGTATCCGCGTGGGTTTTCTCCGAGCACTTCGGTTTCCTCCCACATCCCAAAAACATGCATGATAGGTTAATTGACAAATCTAAATTGCCCGTAGGTGTGAATGTGAGTGCGAATAGTTGTTTGTTTGTATGTGCCCAGCGATTGGCTGGCAACTAGTTCAGGGTGTACCCCGCCTCCTCCCCGATGACAGCTGGGATAGGCTCCAGCACGCCCGCGACCCTAGTGAGGAGAAGCGGCTCAGAAAATGGATGGATGGATGGATGTTTGAGACTTCACTGTTGTGTCAAGATTTGGCATCTTGAAGACAAAAGGGGAAATTCAAACTTTTTTTCTGAAGTTAAGCACTTTATTTCACAACGGATAACTTTCTCTTTTTATTTACGTGTTCTCATTGTGAGATGCAGCCCTACATTTATTTAGTAAATGAGAGAACATTACACACTTGTGCACATATGTTTGAATAGCAGGGCAGACTTTATTATGCTGTAATATCATTATATCAGTGGCATTAAAAAAACTAAATAAACAAAAAAAAAACAACGATACTATCATTTATCATGAAAGTTTTGGGGGAAATATATCTTTCTAAAAAATTTGCTATCGTGGCCGGCCTAAACATAATTTATTGAAAGAGAGCAAGAGCAATGGATAACAAAAATATTGTACAAACAGTATTAAAATACTAGTATAAGTATTATACTAGTATAAGTATTAAATAGTATTAAAGTTTTAAAGTAACAACTGTAATAAAAATCTGCAACATAGCGGGACGGTGAGGCAAGAACTGATAGAGTGGAGGATTACTGTATCTGTGTTCCGTGATGAGAAGTTGCAGGGACTCATTGTTCCAGGGCTTGGACTCATTGTTTCCATGACATGTGCATCCCAGGACTCACATAGTCTCAAGTGTAAAATTATCTTTGAGTATTGTTGTAAAACACAACATAGCACAGAGGACAGAAAAATGTTAACACCATATGCTATATGGTCTATACACAATTGGAGTGAGCTGTATGGCGTTGGGAGTGAAGGACATACACATCCCAATGTGTTAGTATTCCAACAGTCACCTGTTGCTGATCCCAACTTTCCTGGCCCTCTGCTTCTTTGGTTCAGGTTTTCAGAATATATTATGTCACCATTATGCAGATGATGCTACTATCTACCTCTGTCAATGATTATGAATCATTTGAACTAACAGGCCCCTTTATTTAGCTGCAGCCAAAGAGTGGATCTCTTGACTTTACACCAAAACCTTGTTTGGCATGAGTGCACAGAGAGTGGCCCTGTAATTAAAAGAAAACAGAAGTGATATTGCCCTGAGAGATACGATCAAGTTACTTGAGAGAGGCAGATCTGTAAGTTGGCAGATCAAACACCGCTGGTTTACACATTCCATGTCTAACATTCACATTTACTTCCTCAAATCTCTTTGACTCACCCTTTCCAAAGGAGCTAATCCGAGGCCAGGAGGTCTGGAGGCCCATGTGTTCATGTCTTGTTGAGGATTTGTTGATTTTTCTAATCACTGCTCAGACTTTGCTGTTCTTTGTTTGGTTTGTCGAACTAGCTGCAAAGACAAAAGCTTAAGATGGTCTTGTGGAACAAAAGCAAGTGAATTGCTGGAGGACACGGCGCTCTTGATTGCATCCGCAAGGTCATTCTAATGACTCAGTCCTGTGGGCTTTTCATCCTGGAGTGCACTGAAACACAATGATGTCTATTTTAATTATAAATGATATTTTGCTTCAGCCAAATATGCTTACACACGATAACATTAGCTACATTTTGTTAAGTTCTGCTTGATTAGTTGACATTTCCCATTGGAAACCTTTTTTGGGTCATTTTAAAGAGATTTTCCATGATTCTATGTTGTGGAGCCAAAGTGGGGCTGTGGATGCAGTTCTCAGTGTCTTTGTGTGAGGAGTGGAACCTTTACTGGTCTCTTCACTGACAGGAGGAAAAGAAGACCTGTAAAAGAAGGGCACAGCTCCATTCCTATTGCCAGGGTACCCAGGGATGTCTACTCTTTGACCTCCATAAGTTCAGGGTAGATACAATAGTCTTCTGGAATCAAATGACTTATTGTGGACTCATACATTTTAAAAAAGCTCTAATGCATGCAATAAGTATGTTTACACCAAATGCAAGAGAAGCAATTACTTTATCACACAGGGGCAGATAGCTCTGAATAGTTTTATTTCCTTAATGAATGAAATCACTGCATTTTATGTTTACTTGGATTGTCTTTGTCTGATATTTACATTTATTTGATGAGCTCAAATATTAAAGTGGGGAAAACATGCAAAAAAAAAAAACAATTTGAGAAGTGGAAAAATATTTTGGAAATGTGTAAATGTGTTTTGGAAGTTAATTGGTCATGTAATTTTCAGGATATTGCTATTCTTAAAAGAATGAAGAATTAAGTAATATTTGTTAAAATCATGTTAATAACTGCAAAAAAAATGAATAAATAAGGAATTGGGGTAAGGTTCCATCAAAGTATCATTGGATAGCCACAATTGAAAAGATATTTCAAATGGAAAAGATTAACGCACAGACTGAGACTGCAAGAACCACAACTGAACAAACATTGGGGAAAAAAAGACATTTGTAATTTAAACATATTCCAGGCACTTTGTTCCCATTAGAACTGTTTGGTGTTTTGTTATTGTTGTTGTTGTGATTTGCTCGGAATGTTGTAGAAGTGAGTAAATACTTACAGATATTTGTAGACACAAAGGGCTCTATTTTCGTAGACGGTGCATCTGCGGCAGAGACTCAATGCTGGTTTATCCTGATTTTCGTGCAAGCGCAAGCCTCGCTGCGCATTTTCCAATTTGGCAGACCATTCTGCACTAAACTGGGCGTTCCGGCGCAGTTAAGGGTGTGTCCTTGGAGATGCACCCAGTGGTGTGACAATGGACTCTATGCACGCAAGTGATGAGCCTATTGTCACAAATTGGATGGAGACTGGACCCAGGCGGAGGCTGAGAGGTTGTGATGAACAGTTTATTGAAAAGGGAAAAGTCGATGGTCCTTGAAATGCGCTGGCTTGACGGCGAGGTGGCAGAGATCCACTTGACGAAGGACACGGAGGATACACTGAGGACAAGGAAGAGCACGAAGGTCAGAATGATGGCAAGGAATTGAGTAGGCTTACTTGGAGACTGGGGAGCCATTGTACCCCTTGAAGCTTCAATACCCTGGCAAGGTTTTCCGGGATCAGGCAGGCTTAAATCCAGGTAGTAACGAGGACTGATTGGTGACAGTTGCGTGGCCGTGGAAGGTGCTGGAAAGAGAGAGGGGAGGGGAGAGAGCGATAGGGCGCAAAGCACCACCCAGGCTCCAACAGAAGAACTGCAGGATGGCTCATGACACCTATGAACAAGGACAGCAGCAGTGTCGGGTGTGAGGATTGGATGGAGGCGATTGAGGTTTCGTAAGTGAAAGTTTGCAGACCGGGTAATGTTGTTTGTGTGCTTGGAAGGTGAGTATGCTGTCGAGGATGACACCCAGACTCTTAACCTGAGGGGGAAACAGAGGAATTATCAAGTATAATAGAAAAAATGTCATTTTGGATTGGGTGGACTTGGTACATACTGGATATTTAGGATTTTATCTCTATCACTGTTGTAGAAAGTTCCATTAGAACCACTGTGTGAGTTCAGAGAAGCAGTCCGTAAGGGAGGAAGAGTGGTGGTGGGTTTGGTGGAGAGGTAGAGCTGGGTGTCATCCGCATAACAGTGAAACTGTAAATTGAGTTTACTAAAAGGTAGTGCCAAGAGATGTATGTGAAAAGGGGAAAGGGGCCCAAGACAGAGCTCTGGGGCACACCAGAAGAAATGGGGGATGGATGCAGCCGGACAAGTAGGAACTGAACCACTGGAGGGGTGTGTGTGTAATCCCAATGTGATGGAGTCTGTTCAGGAGAATTGTGTGAGAGAAGGTATCAAAAACTGTAGTCAGATCAAGGAGGATTAGAAGGTCATGAGAGGCCAGAGTGAGCTGCCAGAAGGATTGGTGATTTTGATGAGTGCTGTTTTAGTACTATGGAGGGGGCGGAAATCAGACTGGAATTGTTCATAGACATTATTGGAAGTGAGGTAACCGTGGAGCTGTGAAGCGACTGTCTTTTCCTAGATTTTCGATAGGAATGGGAGGTTGGAGATAGGACAAAGGAAACTGAATTTATTTTGTATTTATTTTGGATTTGAACCATTACCATTTCGTCCGAAGTCAGCTGGGATAGGCTCCAGCGCCCCGTGACCCTAACCAGGATAAGTGGTGTTGGAACTGGATGGATGGGAGGAACACCCATACAAGCACAGATAGAAAATGCAAACTCCACCACAGGAAGCCCGGAGCCAAGATTGGAACGCCCAACCCCGAGTTGTGAGGCGATGCTAACCACTGGACCTCTATGCCGCTATGTATTGAAAGCCTTTTTTCCCCCCCAATTTTGAGTCTGCAATGAAGAACGTAACCAGTGGAAAAAGAGCCAAGTTCTACTTTCATCATTGTGTTGTAGTTCTCTGAATAACATAATGTTGCTTCATAATGAATGCATGGTCACACCACCTTGAGTACTACTTGAACTGCAGCTTCAACTGCATAATTTACTGAAATACCACAAATGTTAATGGTAAACTTTCACTCTTGCTCTAAAGAAAAAGTCTCCTGCTGAAGTTCAATTGATGCATGGTGTTGTAGTCAAACTGTTTTGTGAAATTATTTACAAATACAAAATTTCTAGTTTTTATGTGATAGAATGTCTATTTTTAACTACTAACTTAAGTGACTTCCATTGTTTTCAACTTAAAAAATGATCATCTCCCATTACATACCTCTCTTTTTTCCATCCATCCTATCCCAGCTATCATCGGGCAGGAGGCGGGGTACACCCTGAACCGGTTGCCAGCCAAGCGCAGGGCACATACAAACAAACAACCATTCGCACTCACAGTCACACCTACGGGCAATTTAGAGTCTCCAATTAATGCATGTTTTTGGGATGTGGGAGGAAACCGGAAGGCCGGAGAAAACCCACGCAGGCACGGGGAGAACACGCAAACTCCACACAGGCGGGGCCGGGGATTGAACCCCGGTCCTCAGACCTGTGAGTCTGACGCTCTAACCAATCTTCACCGTGCCGCCACCTCTCTTTTTTGTTATAAAATAATATTTTGCAAATAGACTAAGACGGCATTGTGTAATGGGCCTTTGGTAGTGTTAGTGGATTACATAAACAGACAAGCAAAGACACACAAAGAGGAAAGCAAAAACCAGCAAACACACACCGCCCTGTTGTGGACCTCTGGATGGTTACAGTAAAACAAACCTCTTATCATGCTGTTGTAAGATCCCTCTGCTTTTGGTATTCCTCTTGACTGGATGTCACTCTTTGCATATCAATTTGTGTAGTGTGTGTACTGTATGTGTGCACATAGGTTGAGGTGGAAGTTCTTCCTTCTGGTACATACTGCAGGTCAAGCACCTGCATTTGCCAAAAAGCTCTTCAGGCTCAATCTTGAGGCTGACCCCAAACAATATGCAGACTCCCTCAGTCACTCATCGCATCCAGACACAACAAACCTAAAGCACAACAGAATGTAAATAGCAATTCAACAGCAATAAGACAGAGAGAGATGGGTGGGGAAGACATAACATGCAGCTCCATGTTATTCCCGTCATTTGAAATAGCAATCAAAGCTGATTTAATTAAGGTAGTCTCTATAATTGAGGTATTTGGTGAAATGGTGAAAGGGTCCAGGCACTCTCTGTTTCTGTGAAAACATCTTAGCAGAAGTTTCG
This sequence comes from Phycodurus eques, assembly GCF_024500275.1. Classification (NCBI taxonomy): domain Eukaryota; kingdom Metazoa; phylum Chordata; class Actinopteri; order Syngnathiformes; family Syngnathidae; genus Phycodurus; species Phycodurus eques. The sequence goes on along the minus strand of NC_084526.1, from coordinate 34,914,207 downwards.
GGAATTCTGGGACGCAGGGTAGTCATGACAGAGACTTTCTCCAAGGATGTTAACCAGATGTCAACTGCTTGTGTGTCCAGATTTGGCATGAAGGATTGTGAGAAACAATCATGCATATGTCAGTACACTCTTATTTTAAAATGTCTTGAAGTTGTCATTGTCCATGTCTGCACATGTTAGTTTCAGCTCTGACCTGATATGTGGTGAATGTGAAATTCACTGTAAAGTGATTATAAGAGGACAGTGTTTGGGTACATGTTGTTGGAGCCTCCATTCTACCTGAGCACACTTTTAAAGCTGTTCTGCTGCTGCAAGTTTTTCCAAAATAAATAAATAAATAAATAAACTCACATATTGATGGATTGAGTATGTTCACTAAACTCAATATCCTGTGATACAGGAAGATATTTTGAGGGATGAGACATTGTTGGGGTCACTCACAGTTCCTTTACAGGAAGGAGATTCAAACATGATTCTAGTTGGACCTGTATGGATGCACACTAAAGTGCCCCTTTATTTTGGATTTTTCCAAAAGTCGCAAAACAACACGATACACTAAGGCTTTCTCTAAGAAATACTTAGATCATCATCAGAGCGCAGAGTAATGACTGAAACAAAATAGACAAACAACCATTCACATTAACGCCGATAGGTAATTTAGTCTTCAGTTAACCAACATGCATCTTTTTGGAATTTGGTGGGAGGTCAAAGTACCCATACAAATTCCATACAGAAAGGCCTAAGCCAAGATTCAAACCCAGATCATTTTGACTGTGAGCCAGATGTGGTAACTCATAGATACAACTCTATATAAATTGTATAGTTAGCTGTATATCACTGGCATCAGGCAGAATTTCCAAATTTGGTCAATTTCATATATTTTACAAACCAATACCATTGTTCAGTCCTCATGTAGGTCTGTTATTTCTATAAACTGTTGACCAATCTAAAGTGTTTAAAATGGCTTGTTGTCTTTGCTGATGCAATGTTAATGGCTCAACAAACATGCAGGGGTTTTTTTCCCCCTGAAAAGTGATGGTTTTGCAGATGCAAAAATTATATACAGTATATCAAAATATGTTTACAAAACACTGCAGGAGAACTATTTAAGAATGATCATTTTTGTGGTTGCCTTGTGCAGTGGTCTAGAACTGTACTGTATCATACTGAGAACATCTTTTTTAAGTATACAATTACATAAATTACAGTAAGTGACACTATAATGTGGGTTTTTTTCATCCCAGAAATAAAGAAATACTCACAAAATAAGGAATTTATATTCCTCCACAATAGATAGATAAGCATAGGTTATTCCATTTCAGTTTTAACACGTTTTTGTAAAACCATGAAGTCTTCTAAACCCACCACAGTGGAACAGAAGTGCAATTGCTACAGTTGATCTGAAAGACAAGATTAGATTCGATGTTTGATTCCTGTCACAAAGATGACCAGATATGTTAGACATTTACAGTTACATTTAAATTCAGGAAACAACAAGGTGCACTGATTGACTGTTGGCAGACATTTTTGCTCGGGCCATAGCCTTGTCTAATTGAAAACAAAAAAAATTCCTCTGCTGTCATCTTGTAGGATCTATAGGCAATTAAAAAACCTTTTTGGGTGAACATCAATTACTCACCGAGATTTTCAGTTCATGGTACTGCTCAGCCCCGATCCCCCCACAAATATGGGGGGGGTGAGTTGTTTATATTGTATTTGCCCTGTGATTGGCTGGCGACCAGTTCAGGATGTACCCCATCTCTCACCCAAAGTCATCTGGGATAGGCTTCAGAATATGTAACTCAGCCTGTATGCTTGGACTGGTTATTGGGAAATGTCACGGCAATTATTACAAACATAGAGAAATATGGACTGCAATAATGATGGAAATAAAATTATAGCGCAAAGCTTAATTAGAGTGAATGAGAGGCCAACTAACAAGAAGACGCGTGCCAGAGTGCACATGGTTGGATTTGTATCGCCTGATCATTTTGGCCCATCTTGATCATCTTAGTGTTTAGTGTAAGGACAAATATGCACAAGCCAGTTCCTACCAAACATCAGGCATCATCACACAAACACTTTCACTATGTCCATACCCTCAGTGAGTGTGGTAATGAATGTACTGCAGTTTTCCAGCCACTTTGTGGTAGAACACATAATAAATTAGTCTTTGAACATGGCAACGGAGCATTGTGAAAATGGGTACAAATGCGCTGCTGTGAAAATTGTGTATTTTGTTTTAATTATTACGGGAAATAGTTAGTAATTATCATAGTTTATTTTATGTTATTTTATTTTATAAAGGCTTAGATCACCTTCCACAAATTAACCTCAGTCTTTGCATGAGAGTGAATAAAACGCTGCAATAATGACAGTAGTATTTAAAGTGGAGATGCTTGCAGTCCGTCACACGTGTTTCATTTATCAACTCGTTGAGAAATGCCTACACATTAGGAAGAAACAAGGACTTTGGGAACCCTCATTCATTTGTGTTTGACTTCTACAAAGCAGGACACTGAAGACTGAGAAAAAGCTGGTGGATGACAGAATGTAAAGATACAGACTGAAAGGGAGAGTGGGAAGAGGAGGGGGGACCAAAGGGTTTGCAGATGGATTCTTGTGCTTGACTCAGCCACACAACAAATGGTCTGTGGCACAACTGTTTGTGAGGTTTTTTTTGCCAATAAATCATCGGCACATATTTAATCCATTTAGATGTGGCACAGTCGAAAAGTGAGGGATGTATGGCCATTATTCAAAAACCTACATCACATTGAGCAGCTACAGATCCCGTACACATGCACTCACCTTTATGCAGAGTGTAACAAGTTTGAAAGAGCTCTAAACACTGAATATATATATATATATATATATATATATATATGGAGAGAGAGAGCGAGAGAGAGAGAGAGAGAGAGAGAGAGACTATATTGCCAAAGGTATCCACTCACCTGCCTTGGCTCACATACTGTATGATTTTAAGTGATATCCCCTTCTAAATCCATAAGGTTTAACATGATGTTGGTCTACCCTTTCCAGCTATAACAGCTTCAACTCTTGTGGGATGGCTTTCAACAAGGTTTAGAAGTGAGTATATGAGAAAATTTTCCCATTCTTCCAGGAGTATATTTTTGAGGTCACACACTGATATTGGACGAGAAGGCCTGGCTCCACTCGAAATCAAGCCAAAGGTGATCTCTCGGGGTGAGGGCAGGACTCTGTGCAGGCCAGTCAAGTTCATCCATACCAAACTCTCTCATCCATGTTTTTATGGACCATGCTTTGTGCACCAGTGCATAGACATGTTGGAACAGGAAGGGGTAATGCCCAAACTGTTTGACTGTCCAAAATCTCTTGGTATGCTGAAGCATTCAGAGTTCCTTTTACTGGAACTCAAGGGCTAATATTTTGGACATTTCCAACTGAATGGGAACAGTTTGTAGATGGCACCTTCCTGTTCCAACATGACTGTGCATCAGTGCACAAACCAAGGTTCGTAAAGACACGGATGAGAGAGTTAGATGTGGATAAACTTGACTGGCCTGCACAATCCTGACCTCAATCCAATAGAACACTTTTGGATGAATTAGAGCAGACACTGAGAGCCAGGCCTTCTTGTCCAACATCAGTGTGTAACTTCACAAATGACATAAACACAAACATAAATTCCGATAAACACACTTCTAAACCTTGTGGAAAGCCTTGAAAGAAGAGTTTAAAATGTTATAATTGCAGAGGGCTGACCAATGTCATATTAAACCCTATGGATTAAGAATGGGATGTCCCTTAAATTCATATCTGAGTCAAGTCAGGTGTGAGAATACTTTTGGCAATACAGTGTATATATACTACGTGTGTGTGTGTGTGTGTGACTGTGTGTGTGTTTCTGTGTGTGTGTGTGTGTGTGTGTGTGTGACTCTGTGTGTGTGTGTGTGTTTCTCTGTGTGTGTGTGTGTGTGTGTGTCTGTGTGTGTGTGTGTGTGTGTGTGTGTGAGTGTGTGTGAGTGTGTGTGAGTGAGTGAAATAAAAACCCGAACTTGTCATCTCACAGTTCATTTTACAGTTAATGTCTTGAAAAGCAATAGAAATGGAAAGAAGGGACAACAAAAATAGTTTGGGTTTTGACGTGGAAAACATTGTTCCTCAGCACAGATATTGTCACCTTTATTTCTATACTTCCACTACAACCCCAATTCCAATGAAGTTGGGACATTGTGTTAAACATAAATAAAAACAGAATACAATGATTTGCAAATCATGTTCAACCTATATTTTATTAAATACACTACAAAGACAAGATATTTAATGTTCAAACTGATAAACTTGATGGTTTTGAGCAAATAATTATTAACTTAGAATTTTATGGCTGCAACACGTTCCAAAAAAGCTGGGACAGGTGTCATGTTTACCACTGTGTTACATCACCTTTTGTTTTAACAACATTCAATAAATGTTTGGGAACTGAGGACACTAATTGTTGAAGCTTTGTAGGTGGAATTCTTTCCCATTCTTGCTTGATGTACAGCTTAAGTTGTTCAACAGTCCGGGGTCTCCGCTGTCGTATTTTACGCTTCATAATGTGCCACACATTTTCAATGGGAGACAGGTCTGGACTAAAGACAGGACAGTCTGGTACCCGCACTCTTTTACTACGAAGCCACGCTGTTGTAACACGTGCAGAATGTGGTTTGGCATTGTCTTGCTGAAATAAGCAGGGGCGTCCATGAAAAAGACGTTGCTTGGATGGCAACATATATTTCTCCAAAACTGTATGCACCTTTCAGCATTAATGGTGCCTTCACAGATGTGTAAGTTATCCATGCCATTGGCACGAACACAGCCCCATACCATCACAGATGCTGGCTTTTGAACTTTGCGTCCATAACAGTCCAGCTGGTTCTTTTCTTCTTTGGCCCGGAGGACACGACATCCACGATTTCCAAAAACTATTTGAAATGTGGACTCGTTGGACCACAGAACACTTTTCCACTTTACATCAATCCATCTTAGATGAGCTCAGGCCCAGAGAAGCTGGCAGTGTTTCTGGGTTTTATTGATAAATGGCTTTTGCTTTGCATAGTAGAGTTTCATGTTGCACTTACGGATGTAGCACCGAACTGTATTTACTGACATTGGTTTTCTGAAGTGTTCCTGAGCCCATGTGGTGATATCCTTTACACATTGTTGTCGGTTTTTGATGCAGTCCCGCCTGAGGGATCGAAGGTCACGGGCATACAATGTTGGTTTTCCGGCCTTGCCGCTTACATGCAGTGATTGCTCCGATTCTCTTTTGATGATATTATGGACCGTAGATGATGAAATTCCTAAATTCCTTGCAATTGTACATTGAGGAACATTTTCTCACGCACTTGTTCACAAAGAGGTGAACCTCGCCCCAGCTTTGCTTGTGAATGACTGAGCAATTCAGGGAAGCTCCTTTTATCCCCAATAATGTTACCCACCTGTTCCCAATTAGCCTGTTCACCTGTGGTATGTTCCAAACAGGTGTTTGATGAGCATTCCTCAACTTTCTCAGTCTTTCTCTGCTGTCCCAGCTTTTTTGGAACGTGTTGCAGCCATAAAATTCGAAGTTAATGATTATTTGCTAAAAACAATAAAGTTTATCAGTTTGAACATTAAATGTCTTGTCTTTGTAGTGTATTAAATTAAAAATAAGTTGAACATGATTTGCAAATCATTGTATTCTGTTTGGCGGCACGGTGGGCGACTGGTTAGAGCGTCAGACTCACAGGTCTGAGGACCGGGGTTCAATCCCCGGCCCCGCCTGTGTGGAGTTTGCGTGTTCTCCCCGTGCCTGCGTGGGTTTTCTCCGGCCTTCCGGTTTCCTCCCACATCCCAAAAACATGCATTAATTGGAGACTCTAAATTGCCCGTAGGTGTGACTGTGAGTGCGAATGGTTGTTTGTTTGTATGTGCCCTGCGATTGGCTGGGAACCAGTTCAGGGTGTACCCCGCCTCCTGCCTGATGATAGCTGGGATAGGCTCCAGCACGCCCGCGACCCTAGTGAGGAGAACCGGCTCAGAAAATGGATGGATGGATGTATTCTGTTTTTATTTACGTTTAACACTTCCCAACTTCATTGGAATTGGGGTTGTATATTGTTTTTTATATAGAATAAAATATCTCTGTATCAATTTGTGTTGTTTAACTTCAAAATTATAATTTCTAAAATTCTAAATAAAGTTTGTTTTGGAATCAAAATACAATAATTATTTGGTATTTTAAATAATAATTAGGAATCACCGACTGGTTAGCACATCTGCCTCACAGTTCTGAGGACTCGGATTCAAATCCGGCCTTGCCTGTGTGGAGTTTGCATTATTCTCCCTGTGCCTGTGTGGGTTTTTGCTGGCTATTCCGGATTCCTCCTGCATTCTAAAAATGTGCATGGTAGGTTAACAGAAGACTCTAAATTGCCCGGCACTGCTCAACCCCTATCCCCCCGCACACACAAATATGTGGGGTTGTTTGTTTGTATTGTATTTACCTGCGATTGGCTGGTGACCAGTTCAGGGTGTACCCCGCCTCTCACCCGAAGATCGCTGGGAAAGGCTCCAGCACGCCCGCGACCCGAGTGAGGAACAGAAAATGGATGGATGGATAACGTGATAAACGGCCAAATCTTTATTGACACAGAACACAGTTTGAGTTTGGCGTTTCGGTGATTCCAATTTTTTTGACATTAATGCCCTCTTCTGTTAGTTTTTTGCAATTACAGCTAATATTTTCATTTCGTTAAAATATAGCACTGTCAACCCATTATTGAGCATCCATCCATCCATAAATTAATCCATTCGTTGAAACGCTTATCCTGACATGTTTTACATTATAAGCCTCACGGCTCATCACCACACAAAAATGTCATGTATGTTTGTAATGTAATTCCAGAAGTGGAAGCCATTTTCTGCACACTCATCCCCTTATTCCCACCCCTCAAAATTTTAAATAATCCACACACAAAATACAGAAACATGCATCTGTATGTGTGTGTGTGTGTGTGTGGGGGGGGGGGGGGGGGGGGGGTTATAGTTTCCCTTAGAAAAAATGTAACTGTAGGTGTAGGAAAAGTAATTTTCTGTACCGCTTATCCTCACTAGGCTATCCCAGCTATTTTCGGGCGAGAGGCGGGTACACCCTGAACTGGTCGCCAGCCAATCGCAGGGCACATAGACTCAAACAACCATCCGCACTCACATTCATACCTACGGGCGATTTAGAGTCTTCAAATAACCTACCACGCATGTTGGGATGTGGGAGAAAACCGGAGTACCCGGAGAAAACCAACGCAGGCACGGGGAGAACATGCAAACTCCACACAGGCGAGGCCGGGATTTGAACCTCGGTCCTCAGAACTGTGAGGCACGGTGAGGTCGGTGATTCCTAATTATTATTTAAAATACCAAATAACTATTGTCCATCCCTCTTGATGCTCCGAATTTCTTTCTACACGAAAACCTTTTACAGAAACCTTTTTAGCCATCTCGAGGAAGGGAGGAAATGTAGCTATATTACTCAGCAGAAATGACTCATTAAGCTAATTGCTCCGACATGGGTAGACCTAAGGAAAGTCTTCTCTTCTGTTTTTCATATTTTTCAATGATTATGTCACGCACTGTGACGCCACCCTGTGATATTATTCTTGTCTAGTTCGCATAGCAGCTAACAGCTAGCATGCCAGCATGTCTTGATTTGGAACCCTGTTTCTGTACTTACAGTAATACTAATGTTAAATTAGTATTTAAATACATTTTATTTTTCTTTATTTAATGGTGATAATTTGTTCAGCAATATTAAAAAGAAAACAAATTAAGGTGCCTGAGTATCTGTAACAGGGTTGGACAAAACAATAAAAACATACAAATTGTAAAATAAAAAATGTTGGTGCCTAAAATGTCCCCCAATTCTGGAATGGAATCGTTTTCAGTGTACTTTTGTTTTAAAATGTACTCGATTAAAAATGTTCCAAACAGAATGACGTGTTAATCACCAGGTCATTTTTTTCACAGATAAATAAAAGGAAATAATTATTTGATCCCTCACTGATTTTGGAAGTTCACCTACTGACAAAGACATGAGCGGTTTTAATTTTAATGGTAGGAACCCCCTACCACCAAAAAAGAATTCTGGCTCCCAGAAACTTTAAGAAAGTTCTCCAAATCTCAACTCGATAGCTGTATGAAAAACTCTGAACTTGTTACCTCTAAGTCCACAGAATCAATCAATCAGACACCAACCTCTTCATCATGGGCAACATCAAAGAACTTTCTAAGGACATTAGGGACAAGATTGTAGACCTGCACAAGGCTGGAATGGGCTACAAGAATATTGGCAAGAGGCTGGGTGAGAAGGAGGGAACTTTTGGTGCAATAATTATCAAATCAACATAAAATGACGATCAATCTCCCTCGGTCTGGGGCTCCTTGCAAGAGTTCACCTTGCGGGGTATCCCTGATCATGAGAAAACGTTAGGCATCAGTCCAGAACTACACGGGAGGAGGTTGTTAATGATCTCAAGGCAGCTGGGACCACAGTCACCAAGAAATCCACTGGTAACACACTATGTCGTAATGGATTAAAATCCTGCAATGCCTGTAAGGTCCCCCTGCTCAAGAAGGCACATGTTCAGGCCTGTCTGAAGTTTGCCACCTGAATTATTATTATTTTTTCTTTTCTGTTCAGGTGTTAGGTGAAGCAGAATGGAGGCTCTGTTTCATTCTCTGTTATTGAGAATAATATCATATTGTATTATATATCATCATCAGAATCAGACTTATCTTTATTTGCCAAGTATGTCAAAAACACACAAGGAATTTGTCTCCACTAGTTGGAGCTGCTCTAGTACAACAACAGACAGTCAATTGACAGAGAATAATTTTCAGACATGAAGACAGAAAAAACAGTCACTGAGCAATAAAAGGTTGCTAGTAATCTGGTAATGCCGGTCCAATTATTATTATTTTTTTTTTGACAATTGTGCAAAAGCTGTGTCGAAGGATGCCTCCTGAAGTCCACAATCATCTCTACAGTCTTGAGTGTGTTCAGCTCCAGGTTGTGTTGGCCGCACAACAGCTCCAGCCGATCCACTTCCTGTGATACATAGACTCGTCAACGTCTTTGATGAGGCAAAAGACAAAGCACTAATTGTAAACAAGGTGAGAAAAGTAAATCATTACATATCTAGAACAATGAAACATTAGATATGTTGTATGGGGGAGTAGTGCGACACCCTGTGAGTGAAGGACAGGACAAGGACAGGGGAAGAAGCATGCAGGACAAGGGTCATGAACCGGCTGTACAACTAAAGTGTGGTCGTAGTGACTATGTAAATTATAAAAAGGAGGTGTGTGAGAGTGAGGGTATACCCAAGCAATTAGCATACTCATGAGTTATTTGTCGCAATAAGTGAGTGGCCCCACACCCAGCGAAAAAGTCCCAAGGATGTGTGCCTGTGGACACATGCAAGCGAATTGACACCGTTTCGATTGCACAATGACTGACAGAAGTAATTGCTGTGCCCGCATCGCGCAGACTGAGGACCCCACCCAATCAATTGAGAGGCGGGATCGGCCCCAGGAGTCCACCCGAGAACAGCCTGGCGGACGGGACACGTCCCACACCGAGGGACCCAATGCCACCCCCCTTGCCAACCCCCAGCCCCCACCGCCCCACGCCCCCAGGAGAGCAAGGGCACCTGACAAGGGAACGGTAAGGTGGGGGAACCCAGGGAGCAGCCATGGGGCATGAGACGGGAGCCCCAACGCAAAGCAGTCAGCCCGGGGGGCCCGGCATCAGGAGCACCGCCATGAAGCTTAGTGAGAACCAACCTCCCCCTATGACTACCAGGTCCCCGACTGGCAGTCATTGGCCCTACCCCATGTATCAGTGCCCCCTGAGTGGTGTAGGGCACCCGGACCGAGAAACAGCACTGACGTTCTGAAACCCGGTCCGACACCCGCACCCTCCGATTCCTTACCAGTCCCACAGGAACCCCTGGATATGTATGTGTGCCCAGATGTGCCTAGTGAGAAAAATATATACAGTGAGTGGTGTGAGTGTGTGCTAGGTGAGTGATTAAGAGGCATGGCTCCTGCAGGTCGGGCCCATCAGGCAGGACAACCACCGGCGAAGAGGAGTGACAGGGGGGCCCTATCACCCCCACCAGTAGCCAGAGCGGGGGACCCAGGCGGCGCCAACTGGCACCGCCCCAGTACCCATGGAGCATAGGCGAGTCACCATCACACCATCAATGCTCTCTAGGAGGTCAATCCAGTGGTACCACCCCTCCCGAGATCAGGAAGGAGTGAAGAAAGTCCCGCCCCCACAGACGCCGGAACCGCAAACACAGGGACAAGAAGAGAAGATCTCCTTTCACCATGCATTCTCTAAAATGTGAGAAAGAAATAAGAGAAAAGAAAAATAAATAAAAAATAAATAAAAATAATTGAAAAAAACACAAGTACATAAATGAATAAGACAAAATAAAGAGTATGACAAATAGAACAATAATAAAACAACAACCTCGACAACAAAAAATACAGAAGTCAAAAGGTTACTTTTACACTTGCAAAATAGTTTTGTTATTGTCAGATGGCACACGACCCAGGCAAAGGAATCAAGAATCTAGATTTAGCATGTTGAAGAAGGGTGACCAGCTATCTACGTATATATGTAATGTTCTGCTGATATTTTTCTAACGCAATATATTCTATGATGAGATTTAGCCAGTGATTGGTGTTAATAGCTTGTTTTTTTCCAGTCTAATAGAATTGTTTTCTTATCTGTAGCTAACTCGACAAGTAATGATTGTGAATATTTATTAGGGAGGTCGATTATGCTTAAGTCGCCAAGTATGCACAATCTTGGGGAAAGTGGAATCCTGAAATTAAAAATATAAGAGAGTTTCTGTGTAACCGAAGACCAAAAGCATTAAACTGGTTTGCATTCCCATATAGCATGAAAATAGGTGTCTGGGGTATTTTTGGTGCATTAACGCGCATATATCAGATGGAGAGAAGCCCATTTTATGCCTAGTGTACTGAGGAAAGTGGACTGTTCTGAAAAATAGAGCCGCTAGTATTGGCCAGAAATGTTTAATAAATTCAACAGAGATTCTGTCCGGGCTAGGCACTTGTCCCGATTGCATATATTTTTTAATGCATTATGATATTCTATGATGGTTAAAGGAACATCAAGACACCTCCTGTATGGCGAAACTAGTCGCATGCATTGCTCTGGTGTGACTCTGGCCCATTCCTCCACACAAGCAGTCTTCAAATCTTGAAGGTTCCGTGGGCTGCTTTTATGGACCATGAGTTTCAGTTTTTTCCAAAGATTTTCAATTGGATTATATCGAGGTGATTGGCTGGGCCAGTCGAGCAGCTTTATTCTTATTTTTCTTTGAAACCAGTTTAGAATTTCCTTGGTAGTATGTTTTGGATCGTTATCCTGATGAAATGTCCACCCTCATTTCATTTTCATCATCCTCATAGATGGCAGGAGATTTTTGTCAAGAATGTCTTGGGTACATTTGCCCATTCATCCTTCCTTCAATAATGCGAGGTTTACAAGTACCATTTGCTGAAAACAGCCCCACACCATCATGTTCCCATCATGAATGATGAGGTTGAGTGGTAAAGTAAATGGATGGAGTTCCCACAGCTGTGCACATTACCCTTGTTCTTAAAAATGGGCACCAGCACACTTTTCCTCCATTCCTCAGGCATCTTCTCATCCGCTAGAATTCTGTTGAACAACCTGGCAAAAAACTCTGCAGCCACCTCTCCTAGATGCTTCCATAGCTCCACAGGTATGTCATCAGGACCGACTGCCTTTCCATTTTTCATCCTCTCTAACTTCCCACTTACTAATCATTGCTACCTCTGGGTCCGCCACGTTTTCCTCTTCTACTCTTCCTTCTTGCTCATTTTCCTCATTCCTCAACACCTCAAAGTATTTTTTCCATTTCTCTGGCACACTACTGGCACCAGTCAAGACAGTTCCAACTCTATCCTTAATTACCCTAACCTGCTGCACATCCTTCCCATCTCTATCTCTCTGTCTGGCCAACCTGTATAGATCTTTCTCTCCTTCTTGAGTGTCCAACCTGGAATATATATCATCATATGCCTCTTGTTTGGCCTTTGCCACCTCTACCTTTTCCCTAGGTTGCATCTCCATGTATTCCTTTCTCCTCTCCTCAGTCATCTAAGTGTCCCACTTCTTCTTAGCTAACCTCTTTCCTTGTATGATTTCCTGTAGTTTTGGGTTCCACCACCAAGTCTTCTTCTCCCCATTCTACCAAAAGATACACCAAGTACTTTCCTGCCTGTCTCTTTGATCACCTTGGCTGTACTGGTCCAGTATTCTGGAAGCTCCTCCTGTCCACCGAGAGCCTGTCTCAGCTCTTCTTCTCTAGTACGACAACAGACAGTCAATTGACAGAGAACACTTTGGAGACATAAAGACATTGATAAAAAAACAGTCACTGAGCAGTAAAGGGTTGCTAGTTATCTGGTAATGCCGGTACATTTTTTTTTTTTTGACAATTGTGCAAAAAGAGTCCTCTAGCACTTAGAGCAGTTCGAATGACTAATATTGCAATAGTCCGGTGCAATGACCATTGTGCAAAGGGCGCCGAGACTTCAAGGAGTGTATGCGGTTTAAAGTGATGAGTAGTGCGATAATCTGGGACAATGTTGGTTGTGCAAATGTTGCAGATACTCCTCAATCAGTGTGCAAATGGGGCAGATGCTACTCTGGCATGAGTGGCCAGTATTGGTAAACAACAGATATGCAAATAGTGCAGCGTGGCGAGACAACTACAGTGAGTGCACGAGTAATGTATAATTGGCCCCACAGAAATGTGACAACAAACACAAGACAAAAAAAATTGTCAGCATGTTGCAATGGAATTGTAGGTTAGGTGTTTAAGAAGTTGATTGCAAGAGGGAAGAAGCTGTTGGAATGTCTGTTCGTTCTAGTTTGCATTGATCGGTAGCGCCTACCTGAGGGAAGGCGCTGGAAGAGCTGGTGACCGGGATGCGGAGGGTCAGAGAGGATTTTGCACGCTCTTGTCTTAGTTCTGGCAGCGTGCAAGTCTTCAAGGGTGGGTAGGGGGGTACCGACAATCCTTTCAGCAGTTTTGATTGTCCGTTGCAGTCGGAGTTTGTCCTTTTTTGTAGCAGCACCGAACCAGACTGTGATGGAAGAACACAGGACTGATTCGATGACCCACAGAAGTTGAATTTTCACCGGCGCCCTGCAGGTTGACGACGCCGATGGCGGACGTTGTTAACCCGGGCCATGACCGATCCGGAATGGAATTCTTTGGATGAACGCTCATATTTGTTTGGCGAAGTTTTAAGACGGATGCCCTTCCTAACGCAACCCTCGGCATTTCAAATACACTTATTTTAAACCATTTTTGTCACCTTGTTTCAGATACTTCAGTTACATAATTATATGAGTATGTGCTTGACATTTTATTTCAGTCTTAAATGCTCTTGTTTTTATGTAGTTATTTTATATATCAAAGCGACTTTATTGTTGTTTTTGCATATTGCTGTTGCAGTTTTTTACCCCCCAAAAATCAATCAGATTACACTTTTACAGTACAGTTTAGTAAATACATATAATACTGGTTTATTTTGTTCCCTTGATTAAGCCTTGATTATATTCAGTGTCCCACTAAGTACTTTATCGTGTGGAATATTGTGTAAATTAACTGCAGTTCCTCCATGTAGTGTAATACGATGTTTATGTTTCGTATGGTGATGAATTTCGTTTCCAATCAGGCAACGTAGAGGGCCCCAAAGAGGGGTCTTCGTAGCCTTGCCTCGCATTATAGAGCAGCAGCTGCAGCGGTTCTTTCCTCACTAGTTTTGTGTGTTACCCCGCGCATCTTTTCTGGCAAAATACCACAGAAAGAGAAAACCACCGAGTTCACCCGCACAATTGTTGTTAATCCGTCGTCGTAAATCTCTTTGAAGACAAAGAGTATAAAGGTATGACATTTCTATAACAATCACGGAATGTCAGTAAGTACCGAATCCGCTTTTGTCCCGTTCGGTCGAGACGACTGCACACGAGGAGCTGTCCCAGCCTCCACTCATCGTCTATCTTTATCTTTACTTATGGTCATTGAAAACCCCATTTCGAAATATAGAGATATAATTGTTTATTGTATCAGCAAATGACAGTGGAGCCAGGTGAATAGACGTATTATTGAGGGGTTAGCTTGCAAGCTAACAATGGGACATGGAGACAGACCAATGTTGAGCTCTCATTAAATAATGCAATATACAGTCAAACGTGAGCGGGGCGGGTTTCGTTTCACTCCGTCTGAAGCAACACACGAACTAAGAGTTAGTGCAATACGTTTAGTTTGTTCTATTAGCGTTGGTTACGTAACATTTTAGCCTCTTAAAAGTAACCGATGTCGCCTTGCTATTTTTACTTTTATACATATCAAAAAGACGATATTCGATATACAGTTGTTAGCCCCTCTCGTCGTCTTCTTTCTTAAACATGCTATTTTAAAGCACACGACAGCTTTAACCTTGGACCAGTGAAATATGTTCCATTATGGGTAACCCCCCCCCCCCCCCCGACACACACAATAGGTTTCTTACGTTCTAACTGCAAGTGATAATTGGATATCAGTGTCACGTTCACATATACTGAAGAGTTAACCAGCAAAATTGATTATATAGTTACAAGTAACCCACTGCTCTCTCCCTCAATTTCTCTGAACTCAATTTAGATGCCTTCAGCGATGGTTGGCAACAATGCTGTCCCGTCTGCCATTCCAGACGTTGGAAACGGAAGTCAAAGTCAGTCAGAGGCCATGAAGCAGGTTATTGGTGTAGTCGACAAGAAGCTTCGCAACATGGAGAAAAAAAAGGTATCAACAACAGCACCATCATCTTCATTATGATCGTCATCATGTCTACAACACCCACGTCAATGCTTAAGCAATCTAATGCTGTCCAATGTGAGCTTTGTTTAAAAAAAAAAAGTCTGTACTATTTCTCAGTTTTAATGAACGCTGTCAGTGAGGTTTTAATTGAATGACGTGTTGAAGACTAATGAAAATTGTTTGCAGTGATGTAGAACTGCTGAGAGCTGTTTCTAATTCTTCCTTGTGGTTAAATAACCTAACTAAAGAGTATGGAGAGAAAGTGCCTTGGGTTTCTTAGCTTACCATTTTTTTTTTCATTTTCACAGTGGGAAAATGGATTAAAACCCTCCCTGTGATTGACTTTGGATCTATTACTATCATTATCACCACTTATTGATTATCAAGTACAGTGGGCGGGAAAATATTTGGACAGCCACCAATTGTACAAGTTGTCCCATTTATAAAAAAAAAAAAATGACCAGCCTGCAATTTTCATCATAGGCACACTTCAACTGTGAGAGACAGAATGTGGAAAAAAAAATCCAGGAAATTACATTGGGATTTTTATTTGTATATATTCTTGCGGAAAATAAATATTTTGACACCTACCAAACAGCAAGAATTCTGGCTCTCTCAGACCTGTTAATTCATCTTTAGAGTGGCACTAAACAGGCCCAAAAAGTGTCATGTAAATTCGACACGCCACAGAAGAGTAAAGTTAACAAGTCTGCCAAATTTGAATGAATAAAGAAAATCGCTAAGTATATAAAATTGTTCTATTGTTCTTCAAAACTTGAATAATAAGGGCCACCTCTCGCCGTCGTTGCTGTCGTCATAGGCTGCTTTATACTCCTTGAATGCTGGCAGCTAGATTTCCTTCCACACATCCACCATCCGCACACAGATCCGCGGTGGACTAATATGCTAGTGCATTGGCCTGAGGTTACGCCTGTTCGCGCGGGACCTGCTTTGGATAAGTCCCAGGAGTTGACGAGACCAGAAAAAACACTTCTGCCACTTCTGCTGTTAAGAATTAACGGCACTTTTACTCCGTTACAATGATATAAATGTCGCTCGCTACTTTTATTGATCAATTATTGCTTATCAACTATTTCGTGCGCGAGACTACGACTTTGACTTCCGCATTGGGAGCTGTTTGCGCCAATCCAATTTATACGTGAGTGACGTTTAAGTCTAGTTCACCAATCAAACAACTCAAGAAAGTCGCATGACCTCACATGCCGTCTTCTATTGGGCTTCTTGGGCATAGGTATTAACACTAAATAAGTCAGCCCCGCTGATCGTTGTGCCTATGTGGCGTCCATGTAGGGAAGGTCGTCGTTACCATGAAGGCAACGGCACGCTACTCATGTTTACATTTTAGATGAACAAAAACAACAGCTTTCATGTATTGTAGTATTTGTCTGGCGCTGTCTACCCAAATGTGGATATTTTAGCTCACGTATAACACCGTGCAGTAAATTGCAGATATTTCTTTGTAGTTTTGACTGCGTACACACACACACACACACACACACACACACACACACACACACACACACACACAGCAACATCAGAATGTGCACATTCACATTTTATTTTGTAATTTTTTTCATTGATGTTCATGCTGCGGTTAAATAAATCTGAAGTTACTCATCTACTCAGTACTTGAGTAAATATTTCACTGTGTACTTTTTACTCTGAAGTAATTTATTGGACTACTTTTTACTTTTACTAGAGTCACATTATTGTTAAGTAACAGTACTTTTACTTGAGTACCATATTTGGCTACTCTACCTACCACTGGAGCGGACGTCCTCTATTGCTACTCTTACGTTTAAGCAACATTTTTGCTCATCAGATCAGCCAGTTTCTTGCACTGGTCCTTTGTATTTTCGCATTGAGCTGCTGCGGGTCATGGCCCTGGTTGTGGTCCCGCGGAACCGCCAAGCACACATAACATAAGAGTTGCTCCACTAGTACAACTTGTATTAATTAGGAAATGTGCCTACAATTATCTAATTATTTTACGGATGTGCATGTTAAATGTGTTAAGCGAAGGAGCGATGTTAGGGATTATGTCACAACACAGAATGAACTAATTTAAAATCAGAAATGGCCAATAAAACAGAAAAATATTGTACTTAATATTTTCCTGGAGGATGCATTTGGGATTAGATTTTGAAGTTGTTAATAGTGAAAAATGAAGTGAAACAAACAATGATTTTAGTCAATTATTTTCCAGAATGAGAGTGCTTAAAGAGGAGGATGCTATTCATGTGGCACAGCTTGAAGCAGGCATCAGGTGCCGGTGGAGATGGGCCTGGCTCAAGTTGGAGGCCAAAACAAAAAAAGCAAAGAAATTAGGAAAATTTAATTTTAATCTTAAATTTGTACATCAACATATACTTGAACGGTGTAAATAAATGTTTTTCTTCCTGAAGAAAGTTTATTTTGCCTTATTGTACTATTCAGTCTTCCAGATTGCTTAATTTATGTTAAAATCAAAAAGATTCTCTGCGGAGACCCGGGGCATCCCCCCAGACCTACTCTACAATGTTGGTTTTTTTTGGGTCACCTTTTCCATGCCCTTTGTGTTTGCATGTCTGAACTAAGGAGTGGCCCTGTAAGAGGCATTTCAAGGTCTTAGAGTGGCCTAGCCAGTCTCCAGACCCCCAAAACATGACAGATCGGAAGAATATCTGCATGGAAAAGTGCGCCAAAATACCTGCTACAGTGTGTGCAAACCTGGTCAAGAACTACTGGAAACGTTTCACCTCAGTAATTGTAAACAAAGGTTTCATTACAAAATATTGTGTTAAACTTTTGAATTGTCTGAATATTTTCCACAATAATATAGAAAGAAATTGTTTAAAAATCAAACAATGTGATTCCCTGGATTTCCTTTCCCCAGTGTCTTTCAGTTAGTTTTCTTGTGATGGAAATTACAGACCTCGCATGTCTTTTCATGTGGGACAACTTCAACACAATCGGTGGCTGTCCAAATACTCAACCCCCCCCCCCCCCACTGTATATGTATGCTAGAAATGTTTCTGCGACCGGCTTTGTAGTGAACATAGTGAATCTTTCTCACTATAGCTACCTTCCTGATTGAACCCATTTTTGCAATGAAGTGTCTTTGTGTGATTCATCAGATGGTGTTAATTTGGTTAACTATATGTAATTGTACATTTTAGTCCACTTACAACTAATATTTTAACACCCAACCCCTTCTTTTAGTCCAAATTGGATGACTATCGAACAAAGAAGAGCAAAGGTGAAAGACTGAACCAGGATCAGCTGGTATGCACAAGTGGTCTGGTTAAATTGTTCACAATTTTATTTGATGTTAATCCAATGTTGGCGTAGTTCTAGTGCTATAGTTGATCTACTGCAGCCTGTTTTATTTACCCAAGTACAATTCAATTTTCCTTTATGTACCTGAAGGAGGCCTTGTCAAAGTACGAGGAAATTCACAACAATATTGAGTTTGCTCGAGAGCTGCAGAAGAGCTTCCTGACGCTTGGCCAAGAGGTAAGTCTAAATAAAATGCTTTTCTTCCAAATTTGCTTTGTATTAAATGTCAAAGTTTTCAGGAGATAATGTCTTTATAATGCCAGGTTTCTATCAGTCAGCTCAGCTCACCAGCTCCTGTTAGTAAAGCAGGATCTGGCTGGCTTGTGTGTAGGTTGCATGGTGAAAGCAATGTCATGATCTCTTTACCATCATACCAGCACATTAACATAAAGAGAAGAAATGTGCCACTGTAAACTCCCATACAAGGAGTCCCATCTTGCTACAAGAATTATATTCATCACAAGTTTCGTTTGTGAAAAAACAACAACATTTTATGTTCTTCCCATCCCATTGCTCTTCATTCTCTGTCAAGTACTGTTTGTCAAGCTCTGCCGAATTGGTGGGGCAATAAATCTTTGACAGTAGAAATGCAACACAAAAATATTAACTCTGTGCCAAACTTAACTAAACTCTAGTGCTAGATGAAAACGTTTTTTAGATCAAAGCAACAGTTTTTGTAGATAGTTTAAATTATTAGTGTTAAAACGCATGGCCTGAGGGCCAGATCTGACCCTCTACCAGGGTTACAAGTTTTGGATGCTTATTTTTTTGTTTTTAGCTTTTAATTTGACTTTTTTTAAATTTTATTTTTTAATTCTGTTTTAATTATTTTGGAGCACGTTTGTTAGTTTTTATCAGATTTTATTTTCTCAAAAATGCTTAGTTTGTTTTTATTAGTTTCTGTTCTAGTTTTAGTTTTTTTTTTATACAGGGTATTTGTCAAGTGTGATCCATCCATTTTCTTTACCGCTTATCCTCACTAGGGTCGCGGGCTGCTGGAGCCTATCCCACCTATCTTTACGCGGGAGGCGGGTTGCACCCTGAACTGGTCGCCAGCCAATCGCAGGGCACATAGAAACAAACAACCATTCGCACTCACATTCACACCGACGGGCAACTTAGTCTCCAATCAACCTTGCCAAGTGTGATTTAAAAATAAATAAATCAACAAAAATACTAAGAGATGAACAACCATCCACCAATCAAATAAAGATACTGTATAACAGTCCACAAAATTTGAAGTGCAATAAGCGCAGTGCATAATCCTGCTTCTAAGGTTTGAGTAAATGCATCCCAATGTCCATAAAACCATTCATGCTGTAGTTTGGCCTTTTTAAAAATGTTTTTATATTTTTAACTTAAATAGCCTTCTGTTCAATATTGTGAAAAAAACCTAATTCAAGTACCTATTTGCATGATTTCCTTCCCTTCCTAAATAGCATTATTAGATAGATTGATGAAAAATGCTTGTGGTTTATTTAGCTGAAACATATGCCCGGTTGTACTGTTTGTTCATATATGAACCAAAAAAGGAGAGCACGTACTTGTTTATTACCTAGCGTCGCGTTTCAGGCTGAGTTAAGTGACACACGAAGGGGAGCTATTCTGTCAACTGGCCAGCGGCAAGCGCCTAAAAGCGACGTCGGGCATTGCCTTTTTATTTGTTGCTGGCTGATGATGTTTCTCGGCGACACACAGTAAAATAACTACAGTTCCCAAGCGGCTGTTTGACCTTCCTTGTTCCATATGACCGTACCGAAATAAATCAACCCAGAAAGCTCACATATTAAATTTGACAAAGAAAAAAACAAAGGAAATGTTTTTCTTTTTAGTTGGTTTTATTAACGTAACATGTAGTCAGTTATCTTAAAAAAATATATATATTTTATTTCATTAACTAAAATGTTTTTTTAATTATAGTTTGTTATTTCATTAGTTTTTGTTTTATTATAATAACCTTGTCCCCCACATCTTTTCAGAGCTGTCAAATGTTACGGAATGTCGTTTTTAATTTCTTTAAAATTTTTTAATGTAAATTACTGAATGTTGATTCGTTCTGGCCGTAACACTGATTGTTCCAGAAATTGGCAAAAACAAAATACAGCATCCGATAGTACCGGCTACACGCTATTTTATTACACCCACTAGCTGCCAAGCCACGGAGGCGAATGTTCTCTCTGCGCCCGGTGTCAACGCATTGCAAGTCACTTATCATCGCCTCCATGGTAGCGAATAAGCTACACTTCTTACCATGCTTTTTACAAGTGTCACGAAGGGAGGACGATGAGTGGGTAGGTGAAGACGACGTCAAAGCCATGCTAATTGCTAAACTATCTGTATTATATATTCTAATATTTTTTGATATCCCCTCATATTACATGAGCCTCACCTGCTAATTAGCAAAATAATACTATTAGCAACAAGAGCAGCAACAAGATGCCTCCCTTTTCCACTGAAGACTATCACAAACTGCCACAGACGATGGTGGTCCTGGAAACAAAGTAACCGCCTTGAAGTGTATGTAGAGGTAAATGGACAGTCGGGGAATAAATCCACTCTACCGATGTCTCAAAATGGTGAGCAAAAGCATGCTAACAGACATCCAGTTAGCTCCACCAAGACGACGTATGTGGACTGGGAAAAGTAATGGATCATCCAGCAGTTCTCCCTTAAATTTACTGCAAGCAAAGCCTAAAGATATGGAACAGCATCCAAAAGGGAGGAAAGAACACCAGCAGATTACCGAGGAATCCGGCTGGCCTCCGTTGAGTGCTTCTTCATCCCAGAGAGAGCGGGCCTGGACGGTTGTTACAGCGAAGGGCAAATAAAGAGGACTGAAGTCAATGCAAAACATCAGACATCAAACTAACAAATAGAGTTGAGCCACTTTTACAAGACCCTGGAAAAGAATGCTCATCCCCTACCATCACTGAAAAGTATGAAACTAAATCATACAAGAAAGAAATGGCACCCCAAATGTTAATAGTTGGTGATGGAGCTGTCAAGGATGTGAAATGTTTTTGCAGCGAGAAGAACATCAAAGGAGAGTAGAGTGTTTTACCAAAGATATAGTGTCTATCTCTTAAATAAATAAATGAAAAATCATGGAGCTCATTAATGAGCACTTAACTGTGAACGCTGTCATTATACACACATGGTCCCTGGATGTTGCTAAGCAGCAATTAGAGGTACTGAAAGGAGATTTCATTGATTGAACAAAAGTGGATGCTGAAGTATTCATTAGTGGACCTCTCCCACTGGTGCAATCTGGATGAATGTTTCAGCAGGCTCAGGCAATTAAATAAGTGGCTCAAGAAAGTATGTATTGTGCTATCTGTGAGCTTCATTGACAATTTCTGCATTTTTTTTTAAGCACAGACATTTACAAAGCAGACTGTTTCCGTCTCAATAAACAAAGGGTTAAGTTATTGGCTGCCAACATTATTGTGTATGTTATTCAGAGGTACGAAAGGAAAATATTCTCCAGTTGTACCTAAACAATCGAAAGAACGATATAAGACGACACGAGGCACAGATGGAGTCACCAACGTCACCCAAATAATCGGAGGAACGAATGAAGAATGAGTGAGGCAGCACTTGGAATTGCCCCATTGGAGCAAAGCCCAACGCAACTCTCACTATCATCTAGCATAAATGCTCGATTAGATGTGAAGGCCCTTGTCAATGTTGGAATCCAGTGCACATCACGCCAAGATCTTCCTCTCACCCCTCTTCGCTTGAAACCAACATCCATTAATATGCGAAGGGCCCCTCCTCCACCCGTGAAGAATCTTATCTCCAAATCTGAGTGATATGTGCGGGGTTGCGGCTGCAAATCAGAGAAAAACAACAATCTTCTCCAGAATAAGTCATACCCCTATGGAGAGCAGGCATTTTTCATACCTGTAATTATAAGGGACAGAAAGTTGGTCAAAGAAATATGACACAAAGAAAGTCTAACTTACAAGGTCAGTGAGGATAAAATGTGAACTGAAAAACCACTGTTTCCAGTTATCTACGTGAGACTCGCTCTATTCAATATCAGGTCACTGCGTAATCAGTGTTGATCAATGACATCATTACAACCTATGGTCTAGACTTTTTAGTACTAAATGAAACATGGTTCACAGAAAGTAGCTGCAACACCATTCGAAATGAGGCAACACCATCAAATTTTAATTATGTGTCGAATAGGGAAAAAAATGGGTATTGCTGCTTTTTAAAATCATTATTTC
The DNA here is from genome assembly GCF_024500275.1 of Phycodurus eques. Taxonomy (NCBI): domain Eukaryota; kingdom Metazoa; phylum Chordata; class Actinopteri; order Syngnathiformes; family Syngnathidae; genus Phycodurus; species Phycodurus eques. The sequence goes on along the minus strand of NC_084526.1, from coordinate 34,891,691 downwards.
AATGTAAAGAAATTACACGGGGCGATTTTTGCTCTTTTCAAGCTCTGTTTTGTAGTAAATGCTGATCCAAAGGTTATTGGTTTAATAATTTATAGACCTCCAAGATCCAATGGAAAAATTCTGACTGATTTTTCAGAGCTGCTTTCAATTATTTGTACTGACTACAACTATTTTGTCATAACAGGAGACTTTAACATTCATGTTGACAATAACATGGAAAAAAATTCTAAAGAACCCTCTGCTATACTGGACACATTTGACCTCTCTCAACAATATAGGTCACATCTTAGATGTGGTCTTTTCTAGGGATGTTGTAATTCTGTCAGTTGACATTAAAGATATAGCTATTTCTGACCATTTTTGTGTTCTTTGAATTATAGATCCTCCCAAAACTTCAGACAACCTCTATTAAGAAAAGGTACACAAATGACAGTACCACCATTAAGTTTATGGAGACTATAGCTGTGCCACAAACTTTGAATTCTGACACTGTTGAACATTTGGATAAAGTCACCTGGAAAGTCTCAAATGTCATGAATGCTGTCGCTTTGATTAAAACTGAAGACAATCTTGAGGTGACCTAGACAAACATGGAGGAAGCATTATGATGGTAAAGACCCTAAATCAAAGTGTAGGAAAGCAGAAATTAAGTGGAGAAAAACTGACCTCCAAATTGACTATGACCTCTAAAGACAGTTTTTGTAATTTTAACCAAGAGTTAGTCAGGGCTAGACAGCAACAGTTTTCCGAAATCATCAGTAAGAACCTCAACTATACTCTCTGCACTCTGTATGTTGTGGCTGACAAGCTCACAACCCCCCCTAATCAGATCACTCCAGAACTAATTGTAGCAGATAAATGCAATGGATTTGCTTATTTTAGTAGGAAAAAAAATACAATCCAGCAGGTTTTATAACAGCACAATGATAAAATGATGCCACCCAGGAAAAACTACCACCAGGTCAGAATTTGATAGTTGACCAAAAAACACGGTCCAGCAGCTGAAACCATCAACAAGCTGTCTTGAATCAATACAAGGGGTGTTAAAAAATATCGATTCGGCGTTATAGCGCCATCTTACATTCCACAGTTCTCGTATCAATTCAAAATGCGTCCTAATCGATATTTATACATGCATTTTTTTGCCACAATATTCAATACAGCATCTTTTGTGCTGCACCTTAACTCCATTAAATGGCACACACCACACCAAATCCTTGCAGCCCACCAGAGAAGCATTAGAATTTCGCGGTAGTTGGCCTCAATGGCTTTTTTTTTTTACATTGAAGTCGGCTGTAGATCAAAAAGTAAAGGTTTCACATGGCAGAGATCACGTTTCACATGTTGGTGATCGGGTTTCGTTTTTTTAAACTAACTAGGAGGTAAAATGCATGCTCTATTGGGTTAAGGTCCGGTGATTGACTTGGCCAGTCTACGACCTTCCACTTTTTACCCCTGAAGTCCTCCTTGGCAGTGTGTTTTGGGTCATTGTCTTGTGATGATTAAGCTTCTCCCGATTAGTTTGGCTTGTGATACCTTCACTCTTGCCCTGTGGAGCTTGGCAGTGATGTCATTGACATCATTGCCTTTGGGTGTTTCTTCACAGCTCTCACAATGTTTCTGTCATCAACTGCTCTTGATACCCTTGGCTGACCTGTTCGATGTCTGTTGCATAGTACACCAGTAGTTTCTTTTGTTTTTCAGGACATTCCAAATTTTTGTATTGGCTATGCCCAATGTTTTTGCAATAGCGCTGATCAATTTTCGCTCTTCTCTCAGCTTCAAAATGGTTTGATTTTCTCCCAAAGACGGCTCTCTGGTCTTTGTTTCTGAACAGCAAATGCAGTTTTAACAGGTGAAACCCAAAGCCAAAAACAAGCACCATCTATTTCAAGCAATCAATCTTAAAGGCAACACCTGAGCAAATAGAAACACCCATCAGTCACCTTCCAATATTTTTGCTTACTTGAAAAACAAGTGGATTCAAACAAAACGTGCTCTGTCCTGAGTTGTGTAACACCTCTAGATGTAAATACATGAAATAAAAGCTGGAATTCTGAACTTTTGTCTCATATTCATATTTTGCTCTGAAACCCAAATGTCTTCAGTATACAACAAAAACAAAGGAATTTAAATTTTCATTTCCAATACTTTTGGAGGGGACTCTTAACTGCACAAAGTGTGCTGAAAGCTGGGCATGTTGACAGGCTTGTTTCTTCAAAATAATCTTAAGCGCACTAACATTCCATCTTTAAACACCCAAACAAGTGATTAGTTCTTGTTCTAGACATATGCCACTTAAGTTGCTCGAATGTTCAGTATAACAAAATCACGTTGCACAGCTTTTGTATTCTAAAATGCCATATTGAATTCAATGTTTTGGTAGGCATATTTTCCCCCTGTTGTTGGAGCCGTTGAAGCCATTTTTTAAGAGCAAAGAGTGTTTACGTTTTGTGACTATTTTGTTGAGTATTGTTTTCACACAGGATATTGTTTTTTATTACAAATTTTATGCAGCATCCTGAATATGCATTTCAGCAGGATTGAAAATGGATGGCACTTTGTCTTAAAACAGAAGAATGTTACCGTTGTTTTTTATATGCTGTTTAAGCATAAACTATAGACTGAAACTTGTTTGTTACAGTTGGTACAATTACTTGAGTGCTCACTGTTCTGATGTTTCAGGCAAATAAAATGTATTTCATACACATTTCTGTTGTACTACTTAGTAGTTGTTTCCAAAGTCTTAGATTTTAAAAAATCACTAATTGATTTAAAGTTAAGAATCGTGATTCATCGAATCATGACCTATGAATCGGGATTCAAATCTAATCGCCAGATACTAGGCAATGCACACCCCAACTCAATACCATCTGACTTTTCCAAAACCATTGCAAATTCTGTGGTAGCTGATTTATAACAAATAATCAATTGCTCACTTCAGTCAGGTGAGATTCCTAAAGCTCTTAAAGTAGCTACCATTAAGCCTCTTCTAAAAAGAAAAATAGACCGCTGGATGCTTCCATGTTAGCAAGCTATACACCCATCTCAAATCTCCCCTTCATAGCCAACATTGTCGAGAGAGAGATTTTTAATCAACTCGGCAATTTCTTGAACTCAAATGGACTTTTCGACAAATTTCAATCAGTTTTCCGAACTCATCACAGGGCAGAATCAGGCAGGCACTCTTATCAAAGTGCTGAACGATATAAGGTTGAATACTGACTTTGGAAAGGTGTCAATTCTGGTCTTGTTTGGATCTCAGTGCCACTTTTGACACGGTAGATCATAATATACTGCTAAACAGGTTGGAAACGTGGGTTGGAATAAATGGAACACTCCTTAAATGGTTCAGGTTCATTTCATTGGAAGTGTCCAATCTCATCCAATGGCAATGACCTATGCAGTCCCTCAAGGGTCAGTTCTTGGACTCCTCCTCTTCAGCCTGTATACAGCGGCTGAAATAATTATTTAAGAGGTCACCATTTTTCTCACTAAATATACTCCCAAAGGTGCTATTGACCTGAAAATTTCACTAGATGTTGGGAACAACCCAAGTAATCCATACATAAAGTAGAACCAATGCGCTCAGAAATTAAGTTGTGTGTAAAAATGTGAAATGACACAGGGAAAAAGTATTGAACACATGAAGAAAGTGAGGTCCAAAAAGGCATGGAAAGCCAAGACGACACCTAAAATCTATCAAAAATCAAACAGCAATCCAGTCCCTTGTCCGTGCAAATGAATATCAGCTGGTTCAGTCCTAATTGACGGCCTACAAAAAGGTCTCATTGTCAAGGTGTGAGTCAACACACATTTCATGATTGGTAAGAGCAAAGTGCTGTCTCAAGACCATCAACAACTACAACAACTAATTGTTGCAAAACGTGGCATTGGTTACAGGCGCATATCCAAGCTTCTGAACATCCCAGTCCATCCACAGTTGGGGCCATAATACGAAAGCAGAAAACCAATCATACCATAAATTTGCCTCGATCAGGTGCCCCTGAAACTCTCTCTGTGGAGAGTTTCAAAAAGACCTGGAATTAGCAGGTACTCACAAGGAAAACGGTGAGTAATGTACTCCGCCGCCATGGCCTGTGTGCACGCTCACCACGCAAGACCCCATTGCTGGGAAAAAAAAAGTATGTCACAGCTCGTTTAAAATTTGATGAACAACATTTGGACAAGCCAGTTAAATACTGGGGGAATATAGTCTGGTTGGATGAGAGCAAAATTGAACTGTTTGGATGCCATAATACACACCACGTTTGGAGGAGAAATGGCACTGCACATCAACCTAAAAACACCATACCAACATTGAAGTTCGGAGGTGGGAACATGATGGTGTGGAGCTGCTTTTCATTAAATGGTACTTGTAAACTTCAAATTATTGAAGGATGGATGAATGGGCAAATGTACCTGAGACATTCTTCACAAAAATCTCCTGCCATGATGAAAATTAAATGAGGGTGGACATTTCATCAGGATAACGATCCGAAACATACTGCCAAGGAAACTCTAAATTGGTTTCAAAGAAAAATATTAATAGAGCTGCTCGAATGGCCCAGCCAATCACCTGACAAGAATCCAATTGGAAAATCTATGGAAAGAACTGAAACTCATGGTCCATAAAAGAAGCCCACGGAACCTTCAAGATTTGAAGACTGCTTGTAGTGGAGGAATGGGCCAACGTCACACCAGAGCAATGCGTGTGACGAGTTTCTCCATACATGAGGCGTCTTGAAGCTGTCATTGCAAACAAAGGCTTTTGTATAAAGTCCATTTTCCATCCATCCATTTTCTTTACCGCTTATCCTCACTAGGGTCGCGGGCCGCTGGAACCTATCCCAGCTAGGAATAGGCTCTGGTGGTGAAGAGGAAGATTAAGAAGACAAAGGCAGAACAGAGAACCATGAGGTGGAAGCTGAGAAAGGAAGAGTATTGTTCGGCTTTTCGGGAAGAGGTGAGACAGAAGAAGCTTCCAGAAGACTGGACCACTACAGCCAAGGTGATCACAGAAACAGGCAGAAGGGTACTTGGTGTATCTTCTGGTAGGAAATTGGAGAAGGAGACTTTGTGGTGGAACCTCAAAGTACAGGAAATCATGCAAGGAAAGAGTTTAGCTAAGAAGAAGTGGGACACTGAGAGGACTGAGGAGAAGAGAGAGGAATACATGGAGATGCGACGTAGTGCGAAGGTAGAGGTGGCAAAGGTCAAACAATAGGCATTTGATGACATGTATTGCAGGTTGGACACTAAAGAAGGAGAAAAAGATCTATACAGGTTGGCCAGACAGCGGGATAGAGATGGGAAGGATGTGCAGCAGTTTAGGGCAATTAAGGATAGAGATGGAAATGTGTCGTGCTGGATAGATGGAAAGAATACTTTGAGGAGTTGATGAATGAGGAAAATGAGAGAGAAAGAAGAGTCGATGAGGCAAGTGTGGTGGACCAGGAAGTAGCAATGATTAGTAAGGGGGAAGTTAGAAAGGGACTAAAGAGGATGAAAAATGGAAAGGCAGATGACATACGTGTGGCGGTATGGAGGCATCTAGGAGAGGTGGGTGTGGAGTTTTCGACCAGCCTGTTCAACTGAATTCTAGCGGGTGAGAAGCTGCCTGAAGAATGGAGGAAAAGTGCTGAGCTGTGGGAACTATAGAGGAATAAAGTGGATGAGCCACACAATGAAGTTATGGGAAAGTAGTGGAGACTCGGGCCACAAATATTTGCGAGCAACAGTATGGTTTCATGCCTAGAAAGAGTACCACAGATGCTTTATTTGCCCTTAGGGTTTTGATGGAGAAGTACAGAGAAGGTCAGAAGGAGCTACATTGTGTCTTTGGTGATCTCGAGAAAGCCTACGACAGAGTACCCAGAGAGGAACTGTGGTACTGCATGCGGAAGTCTGGAGTGGCAGAGAAGTATGTTAGAATAGTACAGGACATGTATGAGGTCAGCAGAACAGTGGTGAGATGTGCTGTAGGTGTGACAGAGGAGTTCAAGGTGGAGGTGGGAATGCATCAGGGATCAGGCCTAAACCCCTTCCTGTTTGCAGTGGTGATGGATAGGCTGACAGATGAGGCTAGACTAGAGTCCCTGCGGTTCATGATGTTCGCTGATGACATTGTGAACTGCAGTGAAAGCAGGGAGCAGGTGGAGGAACTGTTAGAAAGGTGCAGGCATGCACTGGAAAGGAGAGTAATGAAGATTAGCCAAAGTAAGACAATATATGTGCATGAATGAGAGAGGTGTAGGGGGAAGAGTGAGGCTACAGGGAGAAGAGATAGTGAGAGTGGAGGACTTAAAATCCTTAGGGTCAACAGTCCAGTGTAATGGTGAGTGTGGTCAGGAAGTGAAGAAACGAGTCCAAACAGGTTAGAACGGGCGACAGAAGGTGTCAGGTGTGTTATGTGACAGAAGAGTCTGGAACACCAAAGAGAAGGTTGATGGATGTTTGCCAACAGAAGTGGTGTCATCCCCAAGTGTGAATGTTTTTAAGTACAGGTTAAAAACTCATTCTTTCTCATGCTTTTTACAGCATTTTCCACTTTTAAATGATCTTTCTTGCACTGTTTGCTGATTTATTTTTTTCTTCTTTGTTTTAAATGTTTATAAACTTTTTTTTCTTTCTTTGTTTTTAAATGCTTTTAATCAATTGAAGCACATTGAGTGCACACCTTGTTTGCTTAATCACATTCGGGCACACACATATTCAGGGTTTCTTGGGGGGCTGGTGGGTTGAGGGGATGCGGGCGTCAAACCAGGATTCAGTACATCAGTACTAATTCCTGGTCTTGACGCTTTGGTCCTCCGCCCTGCCTGCCCTCGAGGTCTTTTAATGCATTACACACAGTCATCCCCTTGTTTTCATTGCACTACATACACTGATCTCTGGGGGACGGTGGGATTTGGGTACCCCCTCTTCCTGCCGTCCTACAGCATTGGGTCCCTGTGGCCTCCTCCGGGTTGCCGGTTTTTGGTGCGCCTCGGTGGGGCTGGTGGACCACCCTGGGTCCCTAGGTGTGTGTGGTATTCCGTCCACCGGACCGCTCTCGGTTGGGCCCCTGGGACTGGCCTGCCTCTTGGGTGGAGCCCTCAGCTCTCATGATGCTGGTGCAACAATTACAGAACACATCTGACTGTCATTGTGCATGCTACACAGTGTCAATTCACATGCATGTGTCTGCAAACACACACCTCTGGGACTTATTTGCTTAGTCTCATTCTCGCTCTCGCTCTCACACGCATTCATCATTAAGCATTGCCACGGTGAGGATTGTAGGTAAATTAAATGCATGCCTTAGCTTTAGAAGAGTTGTAGGCGGCGAGTGTGAGATGCCAGGGAATAAGTGTGCTGCTTGTCCCCACTACGGACCGCCTCCAGGTTCTGATACGCTAAGACAGACTGCCGGGTAAGGTTTAGTTACGTTACCCCATTTTACAACAGCTGACAAGGTTTCTCATCTGCTCCGTAATTGCCGTGGCAAATTTTGGGCCACTTATTTTTTTTACCATCCCATCCCCCTGCTTTGTCTTATGAAAGTCCCATTTTGGCTGCAGTGGCCACCGGGAACATAGTTGTGAACACAACCTTAAATGATGGTTGGTTGTCTTTCCATTCCCTGGGAGCTAAAACACTGGAAGTGTGTGTTTAGATTCAGAAGGTGTTGAAGAAAACTGCAAGACGCGAACAGCTGCAGCGAGAGGAAATGGAGCAACGGCGACTGAAGGCGATTTTGGAGGTGCACTTTTTATTGGACCAGTTGGGAGACGACAATGTCAGGCAGGATCTGAAGCGGCCTGGTGCTTCTGGCACCTCCTTGCTCACGGATGCTGATCTTGCATCTCTCGACGAGTTCTACAAACTTGTCGGACCTGATCGGAACTGTGACGTCAGGTTTGTGGCAATTACTCGGTATTAGTACCTCGTAAATCGTACAATGTATTCATGTGTTAGGAATATGTAGATTTACGGTGATAAATCATTTGACAAATTAAATGAAGAGTGTACCGGGTTTACCCTTTGACTTCCAGGTTGAATGAACAATACAAAGAGGCCTCACTGCACTTGTGGGAACTGCTTGAGGGCCGAGACAAGGTCGTGGCAGGAACTTCATGTAAGCATTCTCATTGGTCTTGGAACTGTGTTTCAGTTGTCAGGATAATTAAATTGTTTAACAAATATCTTAAATCTATTTTAACCAAAATTGCAGAAAACCACATATTAAACTGTGAATATCTGCAAATGTTTGTTCTGTTTGTTCTAGAATTTAAATTCTAGAAAGAAAATCCTGCCGCTTTGTTAATCTTCTGTTGTTTGAAGATGCGTCTCACGTCCTGTTCATGGATGGTTAACGCAGAAGTCAGAGGTGTGGTTGTGGTCGCGGGTGCGGCCGGGTGGGTGTGTGGAGTGAAACTGTCCTTTTCAAATCTGCAATAGAAGGTATTCAAGTCGTTGGCTAGTGTGCTATTGTTCTCAGCTTGGGGGGATCGTCGCTTGTAATTAGTCAGCGATTGGAATGCATGCCAGACTGATTTTGAGTCGTTCGCGCTAAACTGTTTTTCCAACTTTGCTGCATAGATCCTCTTTGCAATGTTAATTTCTTTAGTAAGCTGGTTTCTAGCTCGATTATACAGGGCCCTGTCCCCGCTCTGATATGCATCTTCCTTAGCTTGGCGAAGCTGCTTAAGTTTAGCAGTGAACCACGGCTTGTTGTTGTTGAATGTCCGAAATGATTTTGTTGGTACACAAACCTCTTCACAGAAACTGATATAGGATGTGACAGTGTCCGTATATTCATCCAGGCTGCCAGCGGAATTTTCAAAGACACTCTAGTCTGTGCAGTCTAAACAGCTTTGAAGTTCCATCTTGGCTTCATTGG